>NW_010169875.1:0-3089 GCF_000695765.1 Mesitornis unicolor
GTCACCAGCAGTTTGAAGGAGGGGATTCTCCCCCTCTGCTTTGCTCTCGTGAGAGCCCACGTGCAGTGCAGCATCCAGGTCTGTGGCCCCAACAAAAGAAGGACATGGAGCTGTTGGAGCAAGTCCAGAGGAGAGCCACGAAGACGATCAGGGGCTGGAGCATCTCTCCTATGGGGACAGGCTGAGAGAGTTGGGGGTGTTCAGCCTGGAGAAGAGAAGGCTCTGGGGAGACCTTGTTGCGACCCTCCAATACCCGAAAGGGGCCTCTGAGATCTGTAACAGAGAGTGTAACGATACAGTAAGGGGGAATGGTTTTAAACTGAAAGAGGGTAGATTTGGATTAGATATTGGGAAGAAATTCCTTACCGTGAGGATGGTGAGACCCTGGCACAGGTTTCCCAAATAAGCTGTGGATGGCCTTTCTCAGAAGTGTTCAAGGCCAGATTGGACAGGGCTTTGGTCAAACTGATCTAATGGAAGGCAGGGTGCTTTGAACTAGATGATCTTTAGGTCCTATCCAACCCAAATCCCTTACTGGTTCTATGACACAGTTTAGTGGTGTGCTTGGCAGTATTAGGTTAACAGTTGGACATGGTGATCTTAAAGGTCTTTGCCAGCTTATATGATTCTGTGATTCTACAGTTAATGACGTACTATCAGCTGATCTTGCTGCAAGTATCCGGACTACAACAGCTGTGGCTTAGGGATCATCCCTACATCTTTGGACAAGTTTCTAAATTCTTCCTTTGTATCTTCCCCATTTTCTCCTTCCTGCGTGCTGCCTTTTTGTCCTGGAGTGCAGTCAGGTCAAACAAGCAGCCTCCTGAGATGTTTGATTCTTTTCATGGATATTCAGAGAGATCATTCTTGTCCTGGGAGGAAGCTGTTCAGCAAAGCCTATCAAATTTCCCATGCTCCTTCACCCTTCGGAGCTGTATCCCACCGCACCACTTGTATCAGTCTCCCAAGTACATCAAAGTCTTCTCCTCTGGAGTCCACTGGGCTGCATTCTCCTGCCTTCCTCACACCCATTTGGTGCCTGGGACCCCACTGTTTCATGGTGACAATAGCCAAGGCTGACTCAGATAATCACATCCCTGAGCACCTATTCCTTGTTGGCCAGGAACAGGTAAAGGGAGCAGCACCGCTATTGGTGGCCCACCTGGCAGCCTTGCTAAGAAGTTGTCTCAAGGTCCTCTGCACTGATGGCCTTTTGGTACTTTGTCCCACCAGTGAATGCCATAGGATCCTGCTCATTGACCTGGAGAGTTCTTCAGGTAGCTGAATGATGACTTTCTGTGTCGACTTTCTTTGACCAAGTAGTTTGTAACTGTCAAGGTAATGCCGCCCTTACTGACTTCTCTCATCCTCACTCACACAGGCTGGCTCAACCTGTTGACCATCTTGTAGAGAAGCTCCATGTGTCTGAGCTGCTCCTTCACTCCTTTCCACTCCCTCCAGCAGAGCCTTTATCCTTCCTTTGCAACACCACAGCTCAGCACGCTGTCCCACCACATCTCATTCAATCCAGAAATGTCACAGTGCTGTGACAAACTGTGGGGCTCCTCTGGCAATGCACATTTGGGCTGCAGCACCTCATCTGTGCTGCCATTCTGGACAGCAGACTTCTCACAGGGAAACCTGAGCCCTGATCCTGACCAGGAGACCACTGTACATCGAGCAGTCACTGCTGTGCTGTGCTGCATGGACAGTGTGGCCTTGCTACTTGTGCTGTTTCCCATGGCTTCCTTGGCCTCAGGACAACCACAGTAGCAAACGGTCACACAAGAGCCAGACCTTGCCCCTCTGATGGCATCTGATGGCTGAAGCCTCTCAATGAAAGCATCAGTCAGTGGTACACAGGCACCAAAGCTGGTTTCCTGCAATGCCATCTGGACTGTCTGTCATGCAATTGCTTATTTGCCATTGCTTTCCTGTACGTCCTGTGCTGTCCCTGACAGCCCTGGCACCACATGTGACTCTGTGGGCCTGGATTGTGACATTAATCTCTGTTATTCAGTTTGGAGCTGAACATGAAACTCCTGCCCACGTGGTCAGTGGAAATGTAGTAAATGCAGCTGATGGAGAAAGGGCCAGCTCTCCCTTTGGCACGTAACTCCATGCTGTCAGATGAATGCCTCTGTGGGCCACCCTGACCATAATGAGTAGGGACAGGTTCAGTTTCCCTTAATTTAGGCATCAGCTGTCATTTCAGTTGACCAAAGGAAATCCCTTACAGCTTCCAAGAAGATGTGTCCCTGCCATTATGAACTGCTCCTTTTGCATTTGCAGTTACCTGCACCTATCTTTGACCACCACTCACACCTCACATGTCACCAAGTCTTTCAGCCTGAACACCTCACTCCTGCCTTCCATCTTCAGTAATTGCCACGGGAGATGAGACAAGGAGCTCACAGGCAGGTTCTGTGCACAGCTGAGGAATGCCACCTCCTGTGAATTTTTGCCAGGCATGAGGAGGAGTCGAGTCACCTTCCAGCTGAAACACAAACCCGGTTCCACCACAACCCCACCTCTGGACAGGGAAGGAGAAGAATTGCCTGGACTGACTTTTGAAACTGGAGTCACCTGCTCTTAGCAGAGCCCTGATTTCAGTAAAAGACTAATTTTTGTGTGCAGACATCCCTGAGGCAGAACAAGTGAAAGTGCAGGGCAGCTGGGTACAAGACTGACGGACTCTGCAGCTCTCCTGACTGCACGAAGCCACAGAGAGCGGAGGCATTTTGCCTATTTCAACTTAAGACACTTTCAGTGATAAAAAGGAGCATTCTTAAAACTAAAAATAGCACTCACCAGAGGTGACAGTGGAAGTTAAAACAGTCCTCAGAAAAAAAATACTGAGTTATGCAAAACTTGTTTCCTGCAGCGCACACTTTTAAGTCGTAACTGCAAATGCAGACGTTTTCCATCTGCTTTAGACCTATTATCTGTGGTGAAAATAATTTGAAGTGGTGGGGAATACTCTGGGAAATTGACTGGCTTTGCTCAGAAAAGGCTATCCTTACCTGTCACTGTTGTTTGCTGCTTGGACAGAGTTCCTCTGCCCAGAAGGACCAAATGTCCAACAGCAG
>NW_010169876.1:0-823 GCF_000695765.1 Mesitornis unicolor
ACAATACACTTGGTTTCTGCATGGATAGTTCGACAAACGAAGCAGAATGTATGGGTAACTTTGGTAAATATAATGCATCAAGAAGCTTTATGTCTTTCTGTTGCTACTCCTGAAAATCCTTTTTCTACCTGTTTGGTCGGATTGCCTTTGGACACTTGGCCAAAACCTTCTCATCTGCCTCACAAACTTTGTAATAATCCACGATCCTGTGCTAATCACCGGGACAGTGTATATGCAGATTTGCCTCAGGTAATGCAGGAACCTCAAGAACTGGAGTTGTTAGGATCAGTCATAATGGATGCTTGTGTGATGTTTAACTATACTTATAACACCACTCGAAAGAGTCAGAATGTAAATGCTACTCTGCCTGTGTATAGAAACGCTACAGCCTGGTGTAATTACACCTCTTCTAACATATCACGCTCTTTTTCTATTCCAGTTGCTCTACCTGCAGGAATGTTTTTCATATGCGGGGATAGAGCATGGGCGGGAATTCCGTCGAAGCTTAACGGCGGGCCATGTAGCCTTGGGCGGCTTACATTACTAACACCCAACCTTACTATGATTCATAACAAGAAATGAACTAAAAGATATATCCATCAATTTGAGGCTGACTGTAAGGATACAGTCACCTTTTGGGAACCTGGAAAAATTATAGCTGCCTCAGTGTTGGCACCTGGGGTTGCTGCTGCCGCAGCCCTGCTAACGAAATTGGGATGTTGGTTGAGTAAGCAAACCAATGCTACGTCAATTGCGTTAAGTGGCTTGTTAACTGATGTTGATAGTGTTAGACATGCTACATTGCAAAATAGAGCCGCAATAG
>NW_010169877.1:0-25087 GCF_000695765.1 Mesitornis unicolor
TGCCCAACTCTCCAGCCTGTCCAGATCTCTCAGTTACTTGGGTATTTTTAATATACTCAATCATGAAAGTCCCTTTCCAAGAATCTTTTCATCTTTTTTCCTCCCCTGTGTTAGAGTTTACAGAAAACGTTGCTTATTTTATTGCAAACTATTGTTTGTTGTAATGAAAACTTGCACAATTTCATCTTCTGATCCAGTTCTCTGCCAGGAGGTCATTTCCAGAAGCAGCAATCCCAACGTGGGGGTTTTTTTGGTTTTTTTTTTCCTTCTAAATTCTTGATTGTTCTTCTGTTGGCACTTGTGCAAATTGCCCTTTCTGCAAATGCGTGTTATTAATGGGGCGTCAGCTGCAGAGTCTTATTACGCTGGAGTGGAGTTTGCTGGAAATACTCCAGCACAGTTTCTCTATAGGAAAACGCAGGTTTCTTGAGAGCAAAACATGTATCATAGGAGGAGTATATAATAAATACATTTCATTTTGAGGAGGATGGGGAAGGAAAAAAAATGGAGCGTTCCACCAGCGGGATATTTACATTTGTTTTTTTGCAATAAGTTAAATAGAGCTATAATTATAGCCAAGCATTTTGATGAATCCCAAATGCTTCTTTTTAGCATTTTTGTTTAGCAGGAAATTAAAAACAAGTTGGGAAAAAAAAAATATCCCTGTTGGTGTAACACATAAATGGTGGTTCTCATCCATCGCTCCACTAAATATATGGATCCTCGGCTCGGGCCCGTGAGGAGCTGGCTGTGCAGCGGGCAAATGAAAGCCGTTCATCTGCTTAATTATCCCTACCAGAGATACTGATCAAGTTGCTGCTTTGGATAACAGTGCTTCATTTTCCAAGAGGCTTGTTGCTTTTAAAGGTTTCATTGGGTTCCTTCACTGAATGCCACAGAGATGCCGTGAAATTGCGAGGCAGCAGAAACCTCGCAGCCGTGGGCTGGAAAGCTGCAGGGAGAGCGGTTTCCTTGGCCATGGGGAGCAGTGGGTGCTGCTTTGGTCCCTCCTAGACTTGTTGTTTGGTTTAACCTCCCCACTGCACCTTCTCCAGGGGTCACCATCGCAGGGCCGGGCTCCAGCAGTGGGACCTTTCCTTGGGCCCATGGGGAATGGAGCTGTGACTTCCACTCGGGCAGTGGCAGCGGGGCAAGTTGATGTCCACAGCACATTTCTTTTCCCCTTTTCAAGTTCAATAATGTGTTCGGTGTGTCTGGTCCTTTTTTGTATGCTGATATTTCTCTTCTCAGGCTTCACACCTCCCGTGTGCCTGTGAAAGGCAGTGCAGGAGCCAGTCCCTGGTGCACTTTTTGCCCAAGCTCCCCGACCTTCTTTCCCCGGGGTTTCCCATCTCCTCCGTGTGAGCACAAGGTTGAGGCACTTCAGCCTTAGAAATTCGCTGACTTGTTTAATGCAAAGAACATTTCTGTCCTTTCTTTCCTTTCCTAGGGTGGAATTAGAGGCATTTTGGGAGGTATTAATCCACCCAGCCCCAAAGACAGACTCTCCTCTGTTCCTTCTGTTCTCCATTCTCTGTGATCTTTCTCCCCAAAGAGATGCTGCACCCAAAATATCAGATTCCTTCCTCCACATGCACGTTATTTTGAATACAGGGATGTTTAAGTGCATGGAGAGCCAGATCTGGGCCTTCAGATGCTGAGCACAGCTCTTCAAAGCCACCGTCAGCTCTCGGGTAACTCAGCTCGTGTTGTACCCAGCAGAAGAGCCGAGTGCTGTGCCGTGAGCAGGACACCGATGGCTCGGTGACATCCCATCCCCTCACACCCCAGGGAGGAGGCAGCCGGTCCCCTGCAGGGTGGGAACCCATCCTCAAGGTGCAGTGGGTGGGTTGTGTCCCTCCTGAGCTGGGTTTTGGGCACCAAGGGCTGGGTGACACTGCTCTCTAGTGGATGGTTCTTCATCAGGCGGGTGGAGATGAAGGAGCTGAGGCTGATGGATAAAACTCATCTAGTCTAGGGATAAAAATGGCTTTTTCGTGTTATTTTAGATTTTAATACCTGTCCATGGAGGTATTACACAGGCATGGAGTAATTTAGTAAAGAAGTGTAAATCAAAGATGCTTGACTTTATGGCACCATGATGGGATGGAGCAAGATGTTGCTGATGGCAATGGCCCTTCCACCACCACACTGCGGCCAAAGCCACCAGACCCCGTGTTGGGTCTCCTGGTCCAGAGGATGCCCTTGAAAAAAAGCTCTTCCCATCAAACGCCCCGTGCGCTCGCCGAGCTTTGCTCTTGGAAATGGGGAGGAACAGGGGCCCTGCAGAGCTGAGTGTGGAGCCAAAGAAAACCCCGTGGCATGCGGAGAGGAAAGATGTGTAAACACGGAGCTATTCCTGGAGCAGACCCTGCTCGTGGGCATCGCTGCAAGCACCACGCACGGCGAGCAGGAGGACGCAGCGCCGGGGATGCTGCTGCAAGAGGAAAACGTAGAGGAAATGTCAGCATTCCCTCTGTAAACAGCCGTAATAAAGTTACTTTTGGTGTCGTACATCAGGGCTAAGATTGGGAGCAACGCTCCCAGATGATGGGCTCCAGGCTGAGCCCACCCCAAATCAGGTGGCACTCACTGGAGGGATTTTTGGTAGCGGGGAAGGGATTTAGCAACGGGGATGTCTAGACATTATGATGTGAGAACTGCAAACCCTGGCAAGGCTGGGCAGGCTCTTGGAACAAGCAGAGCCCAAAATAACTAATCCCCATGGTACTGTTCCTCCTAACAGCACAGACTTTGGAATTTCTTATGTGTTTATAGATGAACGCTAAAAAGGGGCTTTAAAGTTACATATTTATATATTTAAAAATCCTCTTTACCCTGAATGTCTCTAAGGAGAGGAGTGAGATCTTTCCAAGCTATTCACATGTAAAGGCAGTGAAAAACACTTTAAACCACGCTGTTAATAAACCTCTAAACCTTTTTGTGGCTGTAAGCAAGGAGCTAAATAACCAAGGAATAATCACAACAACACACTCATGGCGAGGTGTTGAGGGGAGAAAAATGAAGAGGGAAGGTGAGCATCAGCTGTGGAGGTCCAATGGCCTCATATTTTGGAGAACTCGGCAGCTCCAGGTCTGAGCTGGGCCCTGGCTACGTTATTTTTGGATTTCATTTTCCATGTTTTGAGGAGTGTGGGGCTTTTTTTGAACTACAGAGAGGAAAAAAAGGGAGTGGGGGGGGGGAAGTATCACAGAATCCCAGACCGTCAGGGATTGGAAGGGACCTCCAAAGCTCATCCAGTCCAATCCCCCTGCCGGAGCAGGAACACCCAGATGAGGTTACACAGGAAGGCGTCCAGGTGGGTTTTGAATGTCTCCAGAGAAGGAGACTCCACAACCTCTCTGGGCAGCCTGGGCCAGGGCTCTGTCACCCTCACTGAGAAGAAGTTTCTTCTCCAATTTCAGTGGAACCTCCTGTGTTCCAGTTTGTGTCCGTTACCCCTTGTCCTATCATTGTTTGTCACCGAGAAGAGCCTGGCTCCATCCTCGTGACACTCACCCTTTAAATATTTCTAAACATGAATGAGGTCTCCCCTCAGTCTCCTCTTCTGCAAACTAAAGAGCCCCAGCTCCCTCAGCCGCTCCTCAGAAGGGAGATGCTCTGCATTCAACCAGACAGCATCACAACCCTGTTAAAAGGATTTCTTTATAACTTAACTTGGGAAACTCGGCCCTTTCCTTGCCGCTGCTGTGAGTAGAAGCATTTGTTTAGCTCCTGACGTGACTTTGGATGTTATCAGCTGCAGCAGGGCCTGTGTCCGCTCTGGACCTCCCACAGAGCCCTTGCTCTCAGTGATGTCCCATGGCTGGAGCTGGGGGGATTCACGTGGGCTCTGCTCCTGCCCTTTCATCCGCTGGGATCCAGGCTTTGAGCAGCAGGGGTGTCCCTCAGCTCAGGCACCGAGACAAAGAAAGAGCAGGCTATCCACAGCTCTGTTTTATTCATCATTATTATTATATATACACATGATCTATACTATATATCACCGAATCATTTGATTGGAAATTATATACTGTATCAATATATTGCACATATTTATTTTTAGTGTATACACACCTCACGTTCCTCATTTAAGCTGAAGACTGCTCTTTTCTTGGCTCTGTTCCTCACTGGGGCTGGGGGAGCTTAACCCTTTTGTCTGCATTAGTGCTGCATTTGGTTGTGTTCCTCCCTGCCATCTCCAAAATATCCATTCCAGTGGCTGTCATCATTTGACGCAGGAGCAGGGACTCTGACGGAGCTGTTTGATGCTGATCTTTGACACCATGAGCATTTCAGGACAAGCCCTCTAGCTCAGGACTGCTTTTTTTCTGGTGACTCTTTATGTTCAGCATGGTTTTTGGCTGACATTTTGCTCAATAGTTTTCTCACCAGTGATACCATAGGAATTTCTTACTGTAATTCTTCACTCTGCGGGGCTGCCTCTTCATTTTTCTCGAGCCTCTGCCTCAACAGCCCAATTACATTTTATGTCATGACACCCGGGCATCTCATGGCCTGACTGCTCAGTGCTTTAGAGAAACGTGGATTTAACCCAAAAATCCCGTTCTTTTCATTCCCTTTGCTCTAAACTTCAATGTTCTTGGGAACGTTTTTCTGATCTAATTCAATCCGCCACATAAAACAGCTTCTGGCTCAGCATGCACATGTGTAAATCGGCATTGTGCACCTGGTCCTCTCATTACGTTGGTCAAAAGAAATGGTCAAAAGCTGTGAAGAAATCTGTGTCTTCCTCCGCAGCGCAACCTCGTCGAATGTGAGGATGACCACAAGTGGGTGTAACTGATCCCCCCACCAAAGCTCGTTGGGATTTAATGGGGAGATCTTCCTGCAGCCATTTGGGGCTGCTCTGTGGCAAACAGTATGGCAAGGATACCCGTTTTTACAGCTGTCTGTTAACATAACATCCTCCTCATTGCCGTGAGATGGTTCAGAACAGCCACGGAAACTGCTTTGCTTGAGCCGTGTTTGGGATCTGTTTGCTGGTTTCCCAAGGGACAACAGCAAAGCATCCCCGGCATCAGCGCAGGGCGGCTCCGACCTGGTGAGCTGGGATTGCTCCTGTGCCCCGGCACAGCCTCAGGGTGAAAAGGCTCTTTGTAGGAGATAACCAACCCATTTCAGTGGGGAACAGGACAGAGCCCCGGTGAGAAATTCTCTTTCACTTGCTGGCAGAAATTGCACGCGTGCTCCAAGGAACTAAAAAAAACCAACACACCACCAAACAAATAATATTGAATGCAGCCTAAAACGAACAAAAAAGCTGCCCTGAAGTTATCCCCGTTCTCCTTCGTTATTTTCTTGGGTTTTTTTTTGCTAAATTAAAGTCTCACAAGAAGTTATGAGCAGCATCGCTCCGTGCAGGGGGTATCGGTGCTGGCTGCAAGGCTCAACCCCTGCACACTTATTTTAGCCCTGCTATTAAATGGTTATTCCATATTCACAGGGCTTCCAGGTGCTTTATTTGACAGCGAGAGCCCTCTGTAACCACCTTCAGTGCTCAAAGGCTGCAAGACAAGAGTGATTTAGGGGTTGGGGGTTTTTTTTAGGTGAGAACTGCTTGTTACAGCAGCATCGCCCTGGCCCCAGCCTCACCACACCTCACTCGCTGGGGCTGCTCCCCAAAACCGATGCAGTGGTTCATATGGGAGAGAAGCAGCTGTCAGTGTATGAACAGAAATTTACTTCTTTGGAATAATAAATGCACTATTTCATTGGTTTCTTTCCCCCCAAAAAAATCTCACCAGTAAAAGAGAACCACGGCGCATTAGCAGCTGTCTTCCTGCCCACGTACAGGTGAAATGAAACCTTGTAAAGGGATAAGTATAGAAGGTGCTAAATCACTGCGGGGGATGCGCTGGAGGTTGCAGCAAACCCCGAATGTCACCAAGAGCGGCGACACCGCAGCCGTGAAACGGGGCCCGAGGCGCAGGGGAGCCCAGGGGTGTTGAGCACTGGGGTGGTATTGATGCACCCACAGGAGCTTCGCACTAGAGCACTTAATAGCAGGTTTTTTTTGTGCTGTGTGATGGCTCTTGCCATAAGAAAACCGACCAAACTCATTTTTTTTTCTTATATTAAATAAGGAAAAAACATAGGTTGTAAATTTTTTGTTTTAAAAGTCCTCTTGTTCTCCTGCTATTGAGGTGTGCTCGAGGGGCTGAGCCTCACCTAGTGTGATAAATGATTCAGTCTCAAATAGAATTTTGTAATTAAAGGTTATAATTTATTAAAAGAGTAAATGCAAGCAAACAGCGCTGGGTTCGGGTGGAGTCTGCGCTCCGCCTCCGCACACTGTACAATTCTTGTACCGGGTTTATATTTCTTTAACTAAGACATATTAATTAAATTTCTCAATATGCCTATACATATGCATAACCTATCCCCTCTTCGTATTATAATTAGTTTTCCTCCTGTTTGCACTTGTGCAGTATCTTCTGTCGGTGGTCGTCCTTATGTTCTTGCGCAGATTCAATTACTTCTTGGTTTTGGGTTTTTTTTTTTAAAACAGCAGGACTGGTGTTATCGATTTCTGAAAAAAAGTTCTCAAGCAACTCTTTACATTGTGCTTCACTTCCTCCCCCTCTGGTTTTCTTGTAAAGACAAACAAGATAACCCCGAAGGTCACTGGTCACTCCTTCCTCATGACCTCAACATTGTTTTTTCCTAACACGAATCAGACCGACACATCTCCCACCTAGGCAAGTTATTTCTACCAGAGCTTCCAGAGCTGCTTACTCTCAGAAATTCTGAGCTATTTTCTCGTGTTAAATAAGCTTTAAGACTGACCTAATACTGTGAAAGTGAGGGCCCAACTCTCGCTGAACGCAGCTTAGCTTCAGCCTGCAAACAAAAGGGGACCTGGCCTAAGGCAAAGGGGATTTGCATCAGTTCGTGGTCATAACTGCAGGGCTGGTTGGTGTTTTCAGCTCCCAAACCCACCAGGCGCTGGGCAGGCTGTAATAAGAAGGCAGAAGGTGGCTGCTGTGGTGTGGGGCTGCAGAGGAGACGTGCGAGCTCACCGTTGACACGAGCAATTAGCAATTAGCCTGGGGGAGGCTCCTCTGCCTCCTAATTGACTCGGAATAATTCATTAGCAGAAAACCCTCAGGGCTGGTGGCAGGTCCTTAGTGTAGCTGTGTTCTCCGATTTGCTGTGGAAGATAAATTGACCGGTGAGACTGTTAATAAGTCTCTCCAGGGCCATCGGGAGAGTTAATTTATCTATCTAAGGATTTCTCCGTCGTGCTGAGGAGATATAACAGGTCTGACACGCTGAAAATACCAGTTCAAATCACCCAGTCCTGGAGGTGTCTGTCGTGCATTTGCTGTCCTGGGCTGAAGTCGGGCCCCGTAGAGCCGAGAGGACAAACACGTATCCTCCTGCTCAAAGCGCTCCCGCAGCAGCAGCGTGAGATGCGTTACACCAGCACCAGCACCTCCTGCCCAGCTCATCAAGGCCTCCCTCACCCTTAAGAACAGCAGGGCAGCCTCTTTATTCCAGGGTTTTACAGTGACTGCAGAGAAGAGCTCTGCTCTCTTTCTGAATTATAGTTTTGAATACGGTCTCCTTGTTTCTGGCCATCTTTTACCAGAAAACAGCCTTGAAAAGTCTCTCTGCCCCCTCAACTGCACTCCTGGCCTCTACAGAAGAGGCAGTCAGCCCCAGGTGAACAACCTGCCTAAATAACTCAAGTTCTTGTCCCCTCCGAGAGCCCCCAGGGAGCTCAAAGCGATCCCACCAAGCAGAGATGTCGTGTCCCCCACGTTAATGTCCTTGTCCTTTTCTTGCCCCCAACAGCTTGAAAGCCGTCCTGATGGGGAAGCCCCAGGACAACACCGTGGACTTGTCGGGCATCCCGCTGACGCTGAGGGACTTGGACCGCGTCACGTCCTACCTGCAGCGCAGCTCGGAGCACATCGACACGGTGGAGCTGTGCTTCACGGAGCTGACGGACGAGATGCTGCTGCAGCTGCTGCCCGCGCTCTGCGTCCTGCCCCACCTCACCACCCTCTCCCTCAACGGCAACCGGCTCACCAAGGCCATCCTCCGCGACCTCACCGAAACCCTGAAGGACCCCAAGAAGTTCCCCAGCGTCACCTGGATCGACCTCGGCAACAACGTGGACATCTTCTCCTTGCCGCAACCCTTCCTGGTCAGCCTAAAGAGGCGGTGCCCAAAGCAAGGCAACTTGCCCACCATCCTAGAGTTTGGCGAGGGGCAGGTAAGCGATTTGGAGAGCCAGGAGGGCCTGGTCGAGAGCCAGGAGGACCTGCGAGCTGGACCAGGCAAGACTGACAACACCGGCTCGCAACAGCCGGACAGAACAGGCGAGGCCGGGGAGCTCGCCGGCTCGGAGCAGGGTGTTGCGACACCACAGACATGATGGCCGGTTCCGTGGGTGGGTGCGTTAGACGAGGATGGCCCAAAACTGAGACCTCGGTGCTGGAGGTCTGCGTGGAGGGTCAGTGCACGTGGTGGGATGCTGCCTTCCTCCTGTACCATGAATGTCAACTGTTTTCTTTGCAAAGAACACACAAGGGTGATGGCATTGAGTATTTGTATTTTGTAAAAGCTGGCCCGGTATTTTCTAAGCATTAGTGACGTGCTATGCTTTTTAACTTCTCAAAAACCCATCCCTGAGGTAGTGTAATACCTTAGAAGAGCACAAATGAGAAGAAGGATGCCCAAGCTTTGCAGGGACGGGGACCCTGTCCCCAGCGCTGGATCTGGCCTGACCCTGATGCTCCCCTACACGTGATGGACACACAGCAGCCACCCCAAAGAGGTACCACCAAAATCAACCTTAAATCCTTCCCAGTCCTGACTCCAGGTGCTGCTGCTGACAGCATTTCTGCTGAGACACAACAAGGGTCTGACCATGCACCAACCTGGGGTGCTTCTCTTCTTGGCCAGCCCAAAGGGAGAGCTTTGCTTTCCTGATGTGGAGCTAAATCCCGGACGCTGCTCTCGCCCTCCAGCCTTACCACAATCAGGCTGGCACTTGTGCCTGTCCCGTATTTATTCAGATGTAAAATCCAGTTTCCCACCAGCCATGCTGCTGTAAAAACTCCAGAGGTTTTAATGCGGTACCTGGAGCTTGCACCAGCAATGCTGGGAGTGCGTGTTTGGTCCATTTTGGGGAGTAATCTGCAAAATCTGGGGCAAAAAGCTGTCTTAGGTTGAGTGCTGTTGCTGACAGAAGAGACCACAACACTGAAGGTTTATAAAGAAAGGATAACCTGGGGTTCATCCCTGTGTCACCGCCACCGAGGGCCGGGCAGGCGCAGCCGCTGGGGACGCAAAGCCTCGGCAAGGCGCCCGCTCACTGGGCTGTGTCCTCCCCCTGGACCAGAAGTGCTTTGTTTCTAAAAATGTTCATTTGGTTTTGATTTTATTCTATTTGATTTTTTTGGATGGAAAAAGGGAAAGTGGGGGAAAAAAAAACCCTCCCCTCCCTCACCCCCAAAGGCCCAGCCGTGTCTCCCTTTGCCGAGCGGGAGCCCCTTTCTGCCTGTTCCAGGCCCTTCCCAGCACCGTTTTCCCGGCTGTGCTTTTCCTGGGGGCAAACACAGGATTTTTGGTCATCTCTTTGGCTCCATTAATTCACCATCACTGCACTGGGAAGCCGCACACCTTTTCCAGAGGGGCTTCATGCTGGCGGTTGTTGTTTCTCCTCCGTATGCAAGTAGGTACCTTAGACAAAATTCTGCTACTCCTTTTACTACATTTGGCAACTTTCAGTATGGTTTGCATGTATCCAAGCCTCTTTTTTTTCCCCTTGGTTGTGGTTTTTTTTAACTGCTAACTCTTTCCAACAGGCATGAAAAAAAAACCCACCACAAACCTTTGCAGTGAATAAACTGTTTGAAATAAAGGAGCTATCGGTAATCAAAATAAATGACAATGTTTAATAAAGACCCAGTGTTGAATGTTTCCTCCTTTGGCAGCCCAGAGCACCCCATTAAAAACCAGTGCTGGGCACCACAGGGCTGGGCTCTGCAGGGAGCCTTGAAAACAAATAACCCGGTTTATGGGCTGGATGCTGCAGGGTGGGCACAAAGTGGACATCATAAAAGCACCTGCTCGACTTTAAATGTCACCAGTGTGCAAAACGAACGCGGGAGAAAGAAATACTGAGCCCCTGGGGACCACTTCCACCATCAGGACAACTTGACTGAGGTACCTTTAGTAGAGGAGTGAATAAAGCAAGATGCGATACACCAAGGTGTTTGTTTTCTGCCAAGTATTTGCACAGGAGCCCACTGTTCTGCACCTCAGCATCCGGCTGAACTCCTCTGTCTGGCCACGCAGATTCAGAAACCAGAAGCGCTTTGCATTTGGAGCGCTGCATCACTTATTGCTGCCTTGCACGCTCAAATCCCTCACGGACACAAACCACCCAGGAGGCTGCTTCTGCCACATTTCACACACACAGAATCACAGAATGGCTCGGTTGGAAAAGCCCTCTGAGATCATCACATCCAACCGTTCCTGTCTACCCCCTAAACCATATCCTTAAGTACCTAAGGATTTCCCTTCCAGCCGAGCTGTTACCTGCTGCAAAACGCATCAGTCAACCCCGAGAGGTTTTGCATTTATCAGGCTCCTTTCTGCAAGGGGCTACCAGCACCCCCAGCTCAGCTTTGGACCACAGAGAGCTCAGCACAAGGCCCAGCGCCCAACGCTGCCGCTGATTTGCTGCGAATCGGGGGCGCCTCATCCCGGCCATTCCCCTCTGCTGTGAAATGCTGTGGTACACACAGTAATAACTGGAAGGGGCCATTATTGATACATTCCTGCATGCCAAAGCACGCACCTTATGACTGACTTTCATAGGAAAAGGAAAAAGAAAAAGCCACCATAACTCCAGCACAGTTACTCTGTTATACAAACAAATGGGCTTTAGCTATTCACAGAATCCCAGAATCCCAGACCGTTAGGGATTGGAAGGGACCTCCAAAGCTCATCCAGTCCAATCCCCCTGCCGGAGCAGGAACACCCAGATGAGGTTACACAGGAAGGCGTCCAGGCGGGTTTTGAATGTCTGCAGAGAAGGAGACTCCACAACCTCTCTGGGCAGCCTGGGCCAGGGCTCTGTCACCCTCACTGAGAAGAAGTTTCTTCTCCAATTGAAGTGGAACCTCCGGACGAGGTCAATTAGCCATTTATTGCACTTCAAGATGATGATTGTCCTATGGGCTCGGTAAAGAGTGGGGTTGTTTTTTTTTAAGAAAGCAGCATGAGATTTGTTCCCTTCCCAGCCCATCAGCATCAAAACAAGCTTGGAGCTCACACCATATATAACCAATGTTCCCCGTGCTACTTTGCTTGTTCTGGTCAGCAGCTTTTAAACAGCCCTTGAAGAAGAATTTGAGTACTGAAAATCACCGCTGTTCGAATATTAAAGTTGATTGAGGTCATTTGTTGTCAAAGGGGGGGAGGAAACATCTACCATAAAAGAAGAAGTCCATAAAACATCCAAGCCTGGTTTGGTCAGTTATCTCCACCAGCACCACACGGCTCTGTGCATGAAAGAAATGCATCTGTGGGAGAAGATTTATGCCTTCAGCAACAAAAATGTAATTGGAAATCATCCTGCGCAGATGGAAGAGCCCACACTGAGGGCAATCGAAACAGCTGGTGAGGAATGAGGGGGCACGAAGGGGCTGATGCCGCTCGCTCCAGCTGGGTTGGCTCAAAGAGCTGGAGGCGATTACTCATTTAAAATGAGGGTTGTGTTCCTGGGGGGGTTGTGAGCAGGTAAAAAGGGCCTTGATGGTTCCTCTCAGGCCAGGAAAGCAAGGAAGCCACAGAAAGCACTGCTGGGGACAGCAAGCAGCTCAAAAATACTTGGGCCAGAAGCTTTGCTTGCTGCTCACCAGTCCTTTGGAGAAGAGCAGAAGACTGCAAATGCCTACCCGAAACAGCCCAAGCACCCACCACCCAAAGCTGCTCAGACACCCAGCCAGAACTGCCATGGGAACGGCCAAAAAGTGCTCCAAGGGAGTAAGGGGACACCGGGCAGGCAGCAGGAGACACTGGAGAGGGCTGCCCCAGGCAATGGAACCACACTGCATTTCACACCCAGGCTGACTTTGCCTTCAGGCACAAACGTTTCGGGCTCTCCTGTGGCTCTGCACACCTCGATTCAGCAGCGGGAGAGGCAAAGGCTCCCATGCTCCATTCCCCGGTCGCTGCTATTGCCAAGGAAACAGATTGACCTTATTAACAGCACTCATGGAGTGATGCTCACGATGAAGGAAAAAGAGAACAAACCCAACCTCTCCAGTGCTGCGTACCTGGGTGAGCAACAGAGATCGCTTCTGTCCGACCTCTTTGGTATGCAGATGTCATCCTGGAAACATCATGCGGTGATCCCACTCTTCCTTCGCTCCAATTTTTAGCTGCCTGGGGATGTATTCCACCAGCAGCCTAAACACAGCGAGAGGAGACGTCTCCAGCCGTAGGAAATGTCTTTAGCATTAAATTCTGATGGACAGATGGGAAACCAGATTCATCACTCACAGTCCTCTGACAGCCTCCAGTGCTGCCGGTCTCACCGCTTCATACACAAATATTCTGAGCCACTCAACAGCCGTAAGCAAAAGCCCTGATGACCCTGGAATACCAGAACCTGCTGGGCTTTGGAGACTGAGCCTTCCTTTCCACGCCTTGGAGAAACAGAGAGCTTCTAAGATGCTGAAGTGGAGTTAAAGGCTCGAAGGGGATCACTCTTCACCCTTGCAGCAATCCCTTCCCCACCAGGACCAAGCCCAGGGAGGACGATGGTGCCTCTCCTGTCGCATCCTTTGCTCTCATATTCTCCCTCAATTTACTTAACTCCCATCACACCCACCTTTGGGACAAAGAATCTGTTGGGTTTTCTTTCTTCCTTATCTTTCCTGTTCCTTATTCAGAGGAAAAAGCAAATGCCAGGTACACAGGAGGGTGCCTGGGCAGGGCAGGCAAAGGCTTTGCTGCTTTTATTTTCATTCCTTTTCAAGCTTTAAGAAATAAACACATATTATCAGGGCTGCAATGCATGGAGGATTTCCCCGTGTGCTCCTCGGGGGAGAACTGAAATAGTCATTAAACTGGAGGGGGTGGTGGGTATAGGCTGGCTTTGTTTTTTTACATCTGTATTTTGCAGCTTCTGGGTTGTAAAGAAGCAGGTTCATAGGAAATGGTGGTTTATGGAGAAGAGGCGAATGAAAAATAATCACAACTGCTGCAAAATAAGGCAGGTTTTCAATGGGAAAATCCTGTTTTTCAAAGAAGAAAAGCCTGACCTAGTTGAAAATGCAGAGAGCAGCAGTCGGCTGACTTCTGTCGTGGTTACAAATAATTATTGGAGTGGTGCCGTGTCAAAATCTCAATGAAATCCCAAAATCTGAAATTTAGGAACTCTGGGCCGCCGTTCTCCTGAGCAAACGGATCCAGAGGGCAGCCACCAGCCCTACACACACCCCAGGGCCTCTCCTTCCAAAACCCTGCGTCAGGCCACACACAAAAGCAGGCCTTCACCTAAAACACAACTCAACAGCTGGGGATGCTTTTGGAGGCTGCGAGCCAGGCCGTTAACAAAACCTACATGAAAACCCTGGTTCTTGTGAGGAAAATAAACCCTTGCAGGGTTGCTGCAGCTGCAGCCGGTAAAACAGAGGATTTTAACCCAGCAGGACTGAGGGAAGATGCCTGCGGGGTGCGGTTTTCCCAGGGAGAAGGGGACTCGGCTGCAAGAAAGGACACAAAAAGGGTGAGATTTCGGCAAATCTCACCCAAAACATCTGGGATTGACCAGAAAAAATAATCCACATAAAAACCCAGGAGGAGGCTGGGGTAAAACTCCAGCTGCTGCTCCCACGCTACCTGAAGGCTGATGGTTTTTTTTCCGCTTACTAAGAGCAGAAAAAGTCCTGGCTCGGGGAACCTTCTGCATTATTTATTGGCAGCTCATGCCGGTGTGTTTAGCGCTGGCTCTGGAGATAGCAGAGAGTCTGCTCAGGCTCAGCTGATAGGGGAAATGTATATAGCAGCATCTGGAAAAGCAACCAAGCATTATCCCTCAAGGGCTACCTGCTTTACATACAGAACACCGAGCGAGCACAGTGAGAAACCAGAGGGGCTTCAGCTCTCGCTGATCAAGGATATCTGAACCAAAATGTCACTGCAGTTCAGGTGCCTGCAGTCCTGGTTGGAATCATTTTCCTCGGTGTTGGGATAAGGCAAATGCTGAAACACTTCAGGGCCCAGGAAGGAAGCGCCAGATGCTGAGTCCTCCCCCTCCCGGCCCATCCATTACCTCCCACATTTCAGTGACCAAATATCCCACCCAACTGTGAAATTGTATTTTACTACAACCACAGTAATACCAATAAAAACCTGATGTAACCGTTCGTTTTGGTGCTCATGGCAATGCCACAGCTCGTGGCGAGGGTTTGGGCTCTCTTGCAGCAGATGCTGTAGAAACGCGGCAGCCCCTGCCCGTGACTCGGGCTCAGCATCCTTCCTTCCAAAAAGTGACTCCCAAGCGACTTCTTTACATAAATTGGACATGCAGAGCAGTTTTCCTAAACTGCCAGGATTGATACTCACCCACTTTGCTATGCAGTCTGTGTGCCCTGCACTCGTAGGAGCGTTGAGGGAAAGCCTGCAAGGTTCACTCAGCCTCCGAGTACAAAGTTGGCAGATCGGCCTTAGGAGGTCACAGCTAAATTGAGTGGATTTCATTGTCCACACCATTAAATACCTGCCCAGCAGAAAGCTGCTGCATGATGAACAACCAGTTAATTTATACCAGATCACTTGTAGGAAGCTTTATTACAGAGGAAGGCAGTGGCAATCGGCCAAGCGGTAGCGGCTACGGCTCTTCTGCTACCTGGTGAGATGGTCGAGCTGAGGTCCAGACTGACTGAATCACACACTGCAATCACCAATGCCTCCAAGCAACGTCGTAAAAGAACGGCAAGAAAGAGCCGTACATCCAAAAGACGTGATGTATATTGGGTGGAGAGCTCGCTCCATCAGTCAGTTGCCCCATCCACAATACGATGTGGATGTTAGGTTATTTCTTTGAGCAGCCATAATCCCTCAGCTGGCGGGGAAAGCAAGCATCTGATCTGCTTTGCTTGTGCATCACCATTAGCAAAGATCAGCGCAGAACTTGTTCACAAGGGCAAACTGCGAGAGCTTTGCTATCTGGAAAGGACGGGAGGGAGCCCTGATCCCAAGCTGGCACTGCAGGACAGGTATTTAGGAACACAGTGCCAGCTTTTTACATGAAAACTGCTTAAGCCCATGGCTCAACTACTCCTGATCGATGGAGAATTTGAGATGCTTTGCTTATAGTCCCTTCTGGCAGTTTTGGGCTTGCATTTCCCATCTTCTCTCACGTAAACACACAGAGAAGACAGTCGGTTCTACCTTTGGCTTCGTTTATGGTTTTACATAAAATTGAAGACCTGATTTAATAGAATCAGAAAAGATGCAACCTGTTCACCACCACCTTTAATTATCTGTGCAGATTTCTAAATTCATTCCCCAGGTTTGCTGCCTCCTAACAGTTGATTGATGCTGTGGCTTCCGTGTCATCTTTCATCCTTCTCTGCTATTTTATTAATTCAATCTGAGGAGAAAAATAAACCCGCAGAGCCAATACAGCATCCTTCAAGAAGGGTTTGCTCTGAGCAATCGGCTGCCAGCACGGCTCTCGCTGAGCCCGTTGCGCCCCACATCCTTTCCTTGAGCCGCTGGCAGGAGCAGAAATAGCATTTGAGGTTGACAAAAGCAAAGCAGAGGGCCACTGCCTTGTGCAATGCCAAGATGGGGAGAAAAATCAATACATAGCTCACCAAAGGTCTGGCCCATGCATTTATCACTGGTTTTTCCTAGACGTGTGCTACGAGGCTGCTCTGTCTGTCCCTCGCCGTGGCTCACTGTGTAGCCTGACAGCCGTGTCCTTCTCTGGGGGGATCCAGAGGCCCCCTTGGCGGGTCCAAGAGCTTTAGAGGTGCGCTGT
The DNA here is from genome assembly GCF_000695765.1 of Mesitornis unicolor. NCBI lineage: Eukaryota > Metazoa > Chordata > Aves > Mesitornithiformes > Mesitornithidae > Mesitornis > Mesitornis unicolor. The sequence goes on from NW_010169877.1 coordinate 16,043, forward strand.
GATTAGGATTTTGCATCACAAGCAGCAGCTGAAGGCCTCTGCCAGCAGCAGGGCCACATGTGATAGACGTGAATAAACACAACGTGAAAATCCTAGCTACATGATTAGACCTCAAAGTGCCTTATTACAGGTGTGCCTGTCCTACAGGTGTAAGCTCCTGGAATAGATACACAGACACTCAAATATATGTGGAAAACAGCAGGAATTTATATGTAAAACTACAAGACAACTGTAACGAATACAAAAAATCCAACTGCATCACCATGGGAATGAGCCTCTCTTTTCCTGTTCTGCAGCTGCCTCTTATCTTGTTGCTGCCTCCAGGTAGGACCTGCAATCCCAGCTCGTCTTCTATCAAACAAAGGCAGTAACGAATCGATCCGAGCACCACACTCATCGTGCTCTGGTACCCAATAACTCAGCTCTTGCCAAACTCCTGTTGAATCCTCTGCAAAGGCAGAAAACCTCAGAGGTGGACAGATTTTCAAACACAGAGAATGAAAGGTGTCTGTCTGCTTCAGCCTGCGTGCCTGCACACATCGCTTTCCAAGAGACCTTCACCATCACTTTGTTGTTTTATTTCATCTCCTTCACTGTACACACCTGCTTTATTTATTTTTTTAATTTAAAGGCTAAGTGATTTTCCAACCGCTCAGGGGGAAGCTGCACTTTCTGGCGAGCTCAGAGCTCCCCTCCACCCCATGCACTGCAATCAGCTCTGTGCTGAGCTGCAGGCTAAAATGCAAAACTTGGCCTTTCTTTTGTGCCCCTCGCTTGCCTCAGAAACCTGCCAACCACGTTCAGGTCCTTTGCAAGAGATGGCAAGAAGAAGATAATCAGGAAAATTACAAGGGGGAGATTTTTTAGAAAGAACAAAGCACCTATTTCTCCCTTCCCAGCAGCTGGAGAGGCTTTGCAGACACACATAAAGCCAACCAGGTGATACACATTTTCCCAACAACTGGCAAAAGTTGCTGTAAGAATCACTCCATTCTTCAGCCAAGGGGGGGGAAAATAAACCACAGAGCAGCAGAGCAGCTTCAAGCATTGCAGCATTGGGAGATATGAGCAGTGTTTCACTCATTTCTAGAGCACAGGTCCAAACCCCAGCGCACATCTGCACTGTGTCAGGCCCCTTCGGTAAACCGGCCGCACAGGAAGATGTTTGCGATGCATTAAATGAACCAAGTTCCCAAAACCCTGCTTCCCATCCCAGAGGCTGTTAAAATTCAGTCGTCTGCACATCTCTCGCCGCTGAGACTGTCCTCGTTCTAGCTCATTAACTTGAGTGGATATTGCTTCTTTAAGTGATACTAATTAGGAAGCGGAGAAGGCTGTTTACCCCACACCTACGCAACGCGCAGCACTCACACACAATGGAAATGTAGCTGCAATTTAGGTGGTGCTTTTCTTATAAGCTCTGTCTTGCAGTGATCTTAGCAGCTCAGGTTTGCGCATCAGCAAAATCACCCTCCCAGTGGGCAAAGTGTGCCCCGACTCCATGTGAGCCAAGCAAACCTCATTTAAAGTTAGTGCCGCACCAGTTCAGCACAGGAAAGGGATTAAACCAGCATCCACCACCAAGCAATTTGTGATACCTGATAAAAAATAACACAGTCACAGCAAAATATCCCCTGTGCTGTACAGCTCTTACATATTTGTGTGTCTGAGGTCTCTATTTTCTTGTCCTTATTTTAATCTGTGCATTCCCCCAAATCACCCATCATTTCTTCCCCCTTTCCCACCAAACTTCTTCCAAAGTAACAGACGTGGACGCCCTCCTCTTTAAATCCCTTACACCCCAGGATCAGCACAATCAATTATTTCCCCATGGCCATACATGATTTCCTTCTCCCTTCTTAATTTCTTGAAAAATTTTCCTTTTTCCTACCTGCTTTAATTTCCTCTTATAACGGGTGTAGGTCTCACCTCTTCTTCCTCTTGCAGTGATCTTCCGCCTGCTGCTCTGCTCCTGCAAAGAAGGCTTCTTGCTTAATCCTCGATCAGAAATGCAGCTTTTTCTCTTCATCTGCCTCCAAAAGCACCCAGACATTTACTGCTTCACCCTTGGAGCTTGCCTCTCTGTGTTCTGCTAGGAGGAAAAAAAAGAAAGTAAAAGAAAACCCCAAATCCTTGCCCTGTGCCTAAGCTCTCCTTTCCAGGGAGGGGTGTTCAATGGGGATGTTGAAAATAAAATGGAGAAAAACGGCCTCACCTGGGGCCCTCGACGAGCAGCAGCTGAGTAATGAATGAGGGGCAGCAAATGTCCTGACCTCCTCCAAGCTCCAGGCTTTTAAAGAGATTATCCAAGCTCCAACATTGTTCAACACCATTGGGTCGCCCCTTTTCGCAGCGACCTCCAGACCTTGCTTTTTAACAGGGGATCCTGTTTATCAGGGGCTCTAGGGGGTGTGAGGGAAAGTGCAGAATGGATTGGATGCAATGTTAATGCCTCAGATCAGGAATAAGAGCTGTCTATGAAGGATGAACGTAGGGGCTTTGGTGAAAATGTCTCCACTGCATCTGAGGTTATAAATCTTGTTCTGTAGTTACAGCTCTGCAGAAATATCCTCTCTGAACTGACCAAAGGGTTCTCCTCTGCCTCTACTCTGCCCTGGTGAGACCACATCTGGAATATTGCGTCCAGTTCTGGGCCCCTCAGTTCAAGAAGGACAGGAACTGCTGGAGAGAGTCCAGTGTAGGGCTACAAAGATGATCAAGGGAGTGGAGCATCTCCCTTCTGAGGAGCAGCTGAGGGAGCTGGGGCTCTTTAGTTTGCAGAAGAGGAGACTGAGGGGAGACCTCATTCATGTTTAGAAATATTTCAAGGGTGAGTGTCACGAGGATGGAGCCAGGCTCTTCTCGGTGACAAACAATGATAGGACAAGGGGTAACGGACACAAACTGGAACACAGGAGGTTCCACTTCAATTGGAGAAGAAACTTCTTCTCAGTGAGGGTGACAGAGCCCTGGCCCAGGCTGCCCAGAGAGGTTGTGGAGTCTCCTTCTCTGCAGACATTCAAAACCCGCCTGGACGCCTTCCTGTGTAACCTCATCTGGGTGTTCCTGCTCCGGCAGGGGGATTGGACTGGATGAGCTTTGGAGGTCCCTTCCAATCCCTGACGGTCTGGGATTCTGTGAAAAACTCTGCAGCCACAGTGACTGGGCTCCAAAATGTGCTCTCCAGAGGTGCTAAGAGGGGAAAAAAGTTTTCCCAAGTGCAGTATAGCTTCACTGCCACTTTCTTTTTATTCGTTTCCTCTGACTTCCAGAATCTCCAGTTTCCTCTCTGTACCTCACACCTTTTTTGCAGCATCCCAACTGCAAACCCAAGCATCTCCACCTGCTGCTCACTCGACCAGAGGAGTTCCCCTGGAAGCAGAGCCACCTTCACCTCCCTCTGTACCAGAAACTCTCTCCAAAGACACAAACTGCTGAGTTTTCACACCACCACAAGAGAAACCGACCTCAAAATGGACTGAGCTTCACCAAGAGCCACCCAGAGCAGGGGCAGCCGTCAGGCCAGAGCTGTCCCTTCGGCCATGTGAGCGGCTCCAGGTCTCGCAACGGTTCTTCAAACAATTTTGGTGTCATTGCTGTTACCTTGGGTCCTGCTCTCCTCCTTGAAACCCTTCTTTTTACTCAGCCTTAGCCTCTGAGCTGCTGATCCGCTGCCAAGTGACGCAGCATCGCTGTCATCTCCAAAGACTTTTTTGAAGCTTAAAAGCGGTACCTTTGAAACCACCTTCTCCTTGATGTGGTCTCCTGTTTTGGACGACCAAACAACCTGGCACTGACACAAAAGCTTTGTATTGCAAACACAGAGCACCTTCCTCCCCCCGTGGTTTACAGACGACTGGGTACATCTTAAACCAAATTCAAAGTGCACGTACCTCGTACGGCATCTTCCCATTACATACTGAAATCACTGTGCATTTCAAAGCTCCCGGTTCGCCCTTTGCTTTGAAACGCTTCTCATCAACTTCACAGCAGGTCTCCTACGTATTGCACAGCCCGAGGAGCACTCAGCACGGAGATTTTATTATTTACTGCTACGTCTCTGTTTTGACACAGTTAAGCGAAATCACTTTATCCAAAACCTGACCAAATTCGCCTCCCTTTTCTCACCCACCCCAGCAAGCCTCTGGTTTCCAGTTTCTCCACCCATAATGAGGAGGTGATAGGGCTTCACGGGAGCACTGGCAGAGCATTTCAACATTATCTGATGGAGGCACCGGAGGTGTAAATCTCTGTATCATATATTTCATCTGCTGTCATCGTGGGCCATGTTAAACAACTGGACACTTCATAGATCACCTAGACACCAATATTGCATTTGCTGCCAGATAAGGGCTCTGATAACCAAATTACTATAGGAAGTATCCTATGTTACTACTATCTTGACTCATGTATTTCTTAATAAAGTTTAAGCTGTTCAGGAAAATTTATTATCTGGGTGATAAGCTTGGACTTAGCTAGGAAGTTCGGCTCTGAATGTCCCATCAAACCTCAAACCTATTCTGCCATTCAGTGAATAAGAGCATGCAATACAAACTCGCAGCCAACAAAAATATCATTAAATGCAGTAGCACGTGTACAGAATACAAGAACAGCAAAGACAACCAAACCTGAGGAAACGATCTTCCTACAGGAACTGGAAATGAGCAAGTAAGGAAGTTACTCTGCTCTGCCCTGGCGAGACCGCATCTGGAATATTGCGTCCAGTTCTGGGCCCCTCAGTTCAAGAAGGACAGGAACTGCTGGAGAGAGTCCAGCGTAGGGCTACAAAGATGATCAAGGGAGTGGAGCATCTCCCTTCTGAGGAGCAGCTGAGGGAGCTGGGGCTCTTTAGTTTGCAGAAGAGGAGACTGAGGGGAGACCTCATTCATGTTTAGAAATATTTCAAGGGTGAGTGTCACGAGGATGGAGCCAGGCTCTTCTCGGTGACAAACAATGATAGGACAAGGGGTAACGGACACAAACTGGAACACAGGAGGTTCCACTGAAATTGGAGAAGAAACTTCTTCTCAGTGAGGGTGACAGAGCCCTGGCCCAGGCTGCCCAGAGAGGTTGTGGAGTCTCCTTCTCTGCAGACATTCAAAACCCGCCTGGACGCCTTCCTGTGTAACCTCATCTGGGTGTTCCTGCTCCGGCAGGGGGATTGGACTGGATGAGCTTTGGAGGTCCCTTCCAATCCCTGACGTTCTGGGATTCTGTGATTCTGTAATTAAAAATCTAGAAAATAAATTGATAGAAAAGCCCCGAGGACCTGCCACCAGAAAGCCATCTGCAGCTTTAGGAATACGGATCATTATTTCATTTGTTCAGAGAGTTCACGTTGCAGCTGTGCAATTATTTTACCACAAGCCACGACAAATAAAAACCCTGTCACGAAAAAAAAAATATAAAAATCTAAGTATTGACTTGCAGAAACTGACAGGAGCCTAACAAGAAAAAAAAAGGCAGCACGTACAGGAAAGGTCTTAATTATTGGAGATGAAACATTGAACGTTTCGAGTTGATTAAAACAGCAGGGATTTCCCATTCAGCTTCCATCGTAGAAATGAGTTTCTCGTTTGTATTTCGCTCAGGTGCTGCAGTTCCACACGCAGGAGCTGGGCTGCGAGGTGGTTATTGGCTTCAGTGGAGCTGCAGCTCAACGCCCACCACCGAGGAGCCGCAGCCGGGCTTTGCTGTGTGAGGCTTTGGCTTTAGCGAGCAAGTCGAGGCTGCACGCGTTTGAGTGAGAGGTAACGAAGGGCAAATAATTCTTCATGGAGTATTTTCATTTTTACTGAAGAAAACTACATTTTTAACTCCTTAACCCTGCTTAAACCAGAAACACTTTGAGGCTCGGACCATCACTGCAACAGGTTTGTATAGCGTCAAAGGAAACGGAGGCTCAGCCTTTGCTGGTCCTACCCTAAACCCATGATTAACAGCGAATTAAAAAGCGGTGTTTTCACTGTGCAGGGGACTGTCTGCATGTTAATGAAAGCTGCAAATCTTATTAGACAACCAGGGAGGAACCAGCAGTAAAACCAAAACAAGCGTCTTCCAAGGTTGCAAAATCTTTTTCTCTACAGTAAGTGCTCAGAACTTGATCACTGCACCACCTTGTGGGCTCAAGCGTCAGGAGGTAAAACAGGGCAGGAGTAAGTCTCCCTCTTCCTGAATTAAGAGTGCAGGAGTACAAAATGCTTACTTTTTAAAAGAAAGTCTTCCTTGCATGCTTTAAAGCTAATTGCACCTGTCAAATTCTTACCATTAGGAACAGCATTAGGATCAGTTCGTAACATCTGGGCTAAAACGGATTTTAAGCGTAAACCTGAGGTACTAAATGGCATGAACTGACAAAATAAGGCGCATGTTTGTCCTACCAGACCACTAAATGATGTGTCGACCTTGTCCTTCTCCACAGGAACGCGTGACATGTGATAAAGCTTTGGCAGCACGGAGTCAATCAGGCACCGGGGACATTGAGGAGCCTGAGCAAGGCCAAACAACCCCTGGTTATTTTGAGCCTTTGCTCTCTGCTCTGAGCAGCTCCAAGTCTCTGCCTGTAGCATCTGAGAAAGTAGAACAGAGAAAACATCTGTTAAAGTGGCAGACAAACGGAAAACAAACCCATAAATGTGCTTTGCACAACACTGATACCATCTTAGCTGTTCCTTGCTAGAGACCAGCAACGCCTTTGATAGCCCCTCTGACAAAGTTGAAATGGAAGAGCTGAAGGGTCCTTGTGGTCCCTCCCAACCTGGTATTCTGTTCTACGAAAAACAAACTGCTCTTCCAGCTGCCTCCACAATTTAGGACCTATTTAACAAAACACACAGTATACCCCTTCCTCCCTTGTCATTCAGTGGATATGGGCAGCTAAAACCGATCCAGCTACAACAGCAGCTCCCAAGCCAACTAAGAACACGTCTTTGGAGTTCAGTTAATAGCTGAGATGTATTAATTATAGTAATTTATAGGTTTGCATGAGTGATTATTTTAATGCTGATGTAGATATGATTGCTTTATAAATACTAATCAAGAAATAACGATGATAACCAGCATTTATATGCTTGTGATTTATAAAAATGAAACCGAGTACTCGCATTTCCCCATGTTAATTCTCTCCCAGCGACACGATCCACACCACGCTCGCTTTCCTGTCCTTCATTTTCATGCAATATTGGAAAGATGGGGTGAAACCAGTGCAGCTTCCCTGGCACACCAAGGAAACCATTCACACAACGTCCATTTTAACTCATTCTACCTCAAACGTGACGTGCAGTGGTCACACAACACCTCCCTCCAGCAGAGATGACAGGTCAGTCCCATCCCGTCCTGCTCAGTGCTCTATAGGAAAAGAAGCCTGAGGATTTTGAGCCTAAATAAGCGCATATTCACATCACAGAGGTGATTTTTGGCATCCTCTGCACCACCCTGGTACAGGAGGAGATGCAAACAGAAGACGATTGCCCAGAGCAGCCGCTCTCTGTCAGGTCAGCGGTCGCAGCACAAATTTTGTGGGTAATACGTGATCACGGTGTTTTCTCTCACAAATGAATCAGAAAATTAGTTCTATTTAGCTCAAACCAGGACACATGACGCTGCCATCTCTTACTGCTAAAAACCAGCACCTGGCCATTCTTAGCTTCACTGCATAAGAGGATTTTTTTTTCCTTTCTGCTTTAATCTTTTCATCTATTTTCGATTTATCTGTGGTTGTTGGCTGTCGTTAATTGCCAGGGACTCCTGCCAGCTGTTCTCTTAAACCTTTAAAAAACTCAATTCAGTTGTGTTTTTAAATCAGGATTTGTTTTTCCTGTTGCTTATTCCCCAACGCTGGAAAGTTGATGTGCTCTGAATGTAATCAAGGCAGAATTTTATTTCCCCTCCCCGCAAGCACTGCAAGATAAATAGTAAGATTATATACGCTCCCATTTCAGATCACGGTAATATATTCTGTTTAGGAAACCTAATTTGTTCATATTCTAATAGGAGTAACATTTTTCCCATTAATTTATCTTAGCAAAAACCAGCCTGTTAGAGGATCCCTGCTGAGAACTTTGTTTTTGATGAAACCAATAAACAAGTAATACTGAAACTCATGAATACTTAACTACAACAGATACCACCAACTTGTAACCTCCATAAACCCAGATAAACCGTTTCCTGTTTACAGAACTATTCCCAGATCAACTCTTCTCTGCTTTAATGAGATAATTCAGATACATGCTAGAAAAAGAACAATTACAAGTTGCAGCAAACCTATCTTGAGCAAATTAAACAGCAAATTAAAGAGCCAAGCAAAAAAATCTGCTGAGTTGTTTCCATTTACTGAGGGCATGTGGCTACACTTACCTGTTATAATTATAGGTGTCCAGAACCTCATTAAAAAAAAGAAGGCAGATTCCTTGTACTCTTTCTGAAACCTTTAAAACCATTTGTATTTCCAACGCATATCACATCAGCTAGGAAGTTTCTTCTGTCAACACGTTCCAAAACGCAAGCTCTTAAAAATCAGGCCAAAAGAGCTTTGTTTCATCAAACACTTGGAACAGAGTGTAACTCTGTGAAAATTTTAATTAAAATAAACACTGGAGCAACCTGTTTTTCATACTGCTCAAATACACATTCAGCTAAAGAGAAACAAATTAGTACCAAAGAGTTTTTGCACACCCCATTACCCAGATTGGACATTGGTGTTAAACCCTGCATGTATCACAGTCATGTTCCTAGGAAAAATCCCGATTAATTTACCTGCTGTTACAGTATCAGGCACTCTATTGCTTTTTGATGCTTCTCTGAAAGACATTAAACCTGTTCCTTCATGATTAAAGTGTGTAGCTCTGACTTTCCAATGAGAAACCTCTGCAAAATCCCGCATTTTGTTAAATTTACGCCCCGAGCACAGCATTAGTTCCAGCAGTTTCACAACCACCAGACATCACAGACACCGCCTGGTGATGCCACATGGGCAACAAGCCACTGCATCTTCTTTTTTGTGGGGTACTGAGGAGGTTCAAACAGCCAAGAAAAGATTCAGGTCTT
>NW_010169878.1:0-3089 GCF_000695765.1 Mesitornis unicolor
TTTGAAGTTGATGGAGGCCAGCTCTGTCAGCATGCTCAGAGACATTCCCAGTCATGCTTCTGCTTTCCATGCACTTCCCTTTTGTGAAGGAGCTGACGAAGGGCCCTGTTCATCCAGGCTAGCTGGCATCCATGCCTGCTTTACATTCTGCACCCTGGAACTCACTGCTCTTGTGCCTGATGTAGACTGAAGTTCTAATACATTACAGCTCATTCCTTCAGTTCTGAGCTCAACTAATGCTCTTTAAGAAAAATCAAACAAATCACCCAAACTTAAAGTGTTCTGGAAAGACTAAGAGAGATGCTGAGGCAAACAATTTCATCTTGCTGAATTCTGGTTTGCACAACTTTCCCAAAATCATGCTGACAGACTTTCTGACAAATTCACTTTCTAATAGGAGTCGGCCCAGATATAATTTACAAAAGCAAAATTATGGAGGAACAGGATGCTATTTAAAGATAGGAAGCATTTGCACAGAGAAGTGTACTACAGTGCATCAAATCACACAAAACCTGGATGCTGTTTTAAAAGATATACTTGAGATATCAGTTATTAACTGACAGCAAAGGGCTTATCCTGTAACTGGAACCAGAACACAACTTTTTAGTGATCTAACAAGTGAACATACATGCTGATTTTTATATTAATATGTTGCTATTTTAAAACACGTAGCACAATTCAGTGCTATTCAAGTAAGGTATATGCTTTTGTCTACATTTTGATATAATTATGAAAGAAGTCTGGACTCCAAAAATATTCATTTGTTACTGCAGGCAATGCTTACCTCTTTACATAGTGTTCTAGGGACCAGTATTCTCAGGATTCGACATATTCTTGCAACAAATACTCTGTCCACCATTGCTCGCTCCTTCTTGCCCTCTTTCTGCTTCACACAGGACAAGCAAAACAAGAAAAGTGAGGGTTTTTTAATTATTATTATTTAAATGTTGGTGCGGTATTTTTCCTATCCAAGTTATTTACAGCTACCTTCCCTCTGCAGCATTTGCAATATTTCCCTCCGATGTTAGACATGCTCACACAAGTTAAATGAAATGTAAGAACTGGGAGCCTGTGCCCTCACAGCTAGCAGAAATCTTAAGTAAGGGAGCTATGCCATCAAACCCAATTGCAAGAGGAAGTTGCTGCCATGACACAAAGTATTATTTATTTCATATCTATGATAGAAGTGATACACAAACAACGCAGACAACAACGTTAAAACATCCAATTACAAGTTACAATGCACTTTGCCATCTTGTAACGTTGCCTGTTTCTGGAAGACACCATTTATTTAAAGATACAAAGGTATTTTTAAAGATGCCTTCTATCGTTTGTCTAGACCACCGATGATTTGAATTCCTTGACTGTACAGCTCAAACTTGATTCCAGTGAAACCAGAATTTGTTACTTCTAAAAACCAGCACAACACACTCCTATTGAGCTAAGTCTACCAGACCTGAAACTCCAACTATACCCAAACACCTTTTTTTTGGGTCAGTGGCATTGTTTACTCTGTACAAACCTATCTTCTGTCCTGACTAACCTGAATACTTCTACACGAGCTAATGGTACAAAGAGCCCAACTTAATTTCTTCACTACCTGCTTAATATGCAACATGATGGGCAACAAGGGCCAATTCTGAGCCCTAGCAAACAGATTTACTGTGAATGCTCTGTGAATAAGCCTAGACCCGTTTTCCATGGGATGAAGTCAACTATAGTCCTGTTCCTTTCAAAAAAAACTATGTGAATGCAAGCTATGGATAAAAATTCAAGCCAGATAGGATCCTATCTGGTAGATGATACAAGTATTTGAATTAAAAATTACTTGCACAAAAATTCAAGCAATCCCAATAACTAAAGACTAATGTCCAGACCTAATGAAGAACGACCCTCTGCAGTAATGACATTACTGCTTTTCTCTAATAGAAGTGACAAACACAACATCTGAAGTGCAACATTTCTAGGGGTACTTGACTAAACATACCTGATATCTGAGCTGGACATATCATCTCTTCCCCATTTCTAATTCTGTGCTGCACTTCCACTACCTCCAAGATGGGTAGGAATAAGAGAAAGCTAGTTAAGATTTTTACCTCAGCTATGTGAAATACAAGTGTTTATGGTAGACAGTGCAGTCAAGGTCTGGCTAGAAGTTAACACGATGCTTGCATTCACCTTTATATTGATTCAGCGCAAGCTTTTTCTTAAGTTTTCAGCAAAGATGGAAGTACGTGGATACTATGAACTGTATAATATCAACCATTACATGACCCACTATTACTAATCACAGGCTCTGCCCTTTGGGCTAACTGCCACATTTTATTTGACTATGAAACAAAACACTGGACTCAAAGGGATGTAACATGTCCTTTCTACATACATGAACCAACAGACACACAAAAGACCAGGGAAATGCCAAATCTCCTACAAGAAGATTGAAGGACATTTTAGAAATAATCAGACTGTCTTGTTGCATACCTTTTTTCTTTTAAATAAAAAGTAAATACAAGTCATACCAATCTATGGACAGCAATGTGTTGCTACACAGTCAAACTTACCACACTAATCCTTAAATATTCCTAAAGCACAAACAGATTAAAAAGGACATGGTACACACCAAGCACATGTCACTGTGCAGTCAGACTTCAGCCATCTGTAATTAACCTGATTCCTCCGTTCCTTTCCCCAATGCAAGTCTGACAGTGTCATTTGCACCACAGCCATCATTCGGTCCAAAACAAAACGACAATTACAAGACTTCAAGTGAAAAAATACCAGTATTACTTAAAATTATTAGAAATACATTAAGAAAGAATTACCTCATTGTTCTGCAATGCTTGTTTTCCACTTCTTTTACTGTAGAGGAAAAAAATGAAGGATTTTACTTGTTATTAACACACACTTCTTTGTCTTGATCTCTACACAGGCCAGACAATAATGAAAGCTTGGGATTATATCCCTAACTATTTCTTTCAAAGCAGTACAGTGTTTTCACAGGAGGGCTACCTTTTATGTCAACTCACAAGCTGGTTTTATACTGTTTCAATGAAACCTTACTCCTTCCAGCATTCAGTTTCATGTAGGGA
>NW_010169878.1:3120-11122 GCF_000695765.1 Mesitornis unicolor
AAACTAAGTCTCCCCCTTTCATGTCTGAGTTTTGCTCTATCTTGGCTTCTTACCACGAGCTCCCAACACTTTTATGTATCTAAGATCTACTTAGCAAGCATGGCTACATGGTTCCACTGACCACAAATTAAAGTACACAAACGCACATTCGGCAACCCAAGCAACCCAACTTTGATGTTTCGTACTATCTGCATAAGCCAAACAGATTTGTTTTGCATTATATTTGACTTTCAAATAACACATTTCACTATATATAAAGATTATTTGTTCATAAACATGTGCTGCAGGGGGGGGGGAAATAATCAGATCCTGCGAAATCATGCTCCTGCAGAGGAGTGCATTGGAAGAGGAGCCGGTTCTTATCTTGTCCTTTTTCCCCTCTCCCCTGCATTTTACAGAACAGTTAAGAGGAAAAAAGTCTTTATCAACTGGTGCTAAATAAACATTCAAAGTACAATGATATCTTTCTTCCTTTACTTTTAAGAAAGGCAAACTAACACATAAGGCAGACTTTGTCTTTCTTCTTTTCTGAACATTGAGGCATCTGATAAGCACATGATGCTGTTTGGAGAGCTTCAGCATGTAAGTAGTTTACAAGTGACAGCTGACCATATTAAACTGTAACCCACCATTTCTCAGCCATACTAAAATATTGAGAGCACGCTGCCTTAAACCTACAATGCTTATACGCTTTCAAGACAGCAAACAGGAAATTACAGGGAATCAGAAAGGATGGAAGGGACTGCCCCTTCTGCCTGCAACATCGAAACAACTGCGGAGCGCCACACAACAACCCGTTACCACACAACTTCATCAACAGCATCCATCATTTCACACTTGTGCTTTAAAGCTCTGCAAAGAAAATACCTAGGATGAAACAATGCCTATTTTAATATTTTAATTACTTTTTAATTTATTTTTTATTTTAATATTTTAATGCCTGGTGAGACCACAGCTGCAATCTTGTGTCCAGTTCAGGGCCCTCAGCTCCAGAAGGACAGGAACTGCTTGAAAGAGTCCAGCAGGGCCACAGAGATGATGGAGGGAGTGGAGCATCTCCTGCTGAGGAGCAGCTGAGGGAGCTGGGGCTCTTGAGCTTGGAGCAGAGGAGACTGAGGGGTGACCTCCTTCATGGGGATCCATTGGGAAAGGGCAGTGTCAGGAGGAAGGAGCCAGGCTCTGCTCTGGGATGGCCGATGCCAGGACAAGGGGCAATGGTCCCAAGCTGGAGCACAGGAGGTTCAAGCTGAAGATGAGGACAAACTTTGTCAGTGTGAGGGTTATGGAGCATGGCCCAGGCTGCCCAGAGAGGTTGTGGAGTCTCCTTGTGTGGAGACACCCAAAGCCCTGGCCGTGTTCCTGTGTGACTGCTCTGGTGATCCTGCTCTGGCAGGGGTTGCACTGGGGGAGCTTTCCAGGTCCCTTCCAACTCCTCATATTCTGGGATTCTGTGAATGTATGACGATTAGAAAGATCTATGAATGCCACTGACCAATGAAGAGAAATAATTTCATTATTACAGAAGAAAGAGGCAAGGCAGCAGAAGAACATGAGAAAAGGAGGAGACCATAAAGGTGAGAATGCCAGTTGAACAAGAACTTAATTAAAGGTAATGGTGAGAGGGAAGCCTGAGAGGAGAAGATAAAAATCTTGTAAGACTACCTGTGCAAGAGACAGAACAAAGAACATGAAGGGAAGCAGAGGGTAGATTGAGGGAGAAATAACTTAATAAAAGTTCAGAAGTGATATAACAATCAGGCCAGGATGGGAGTGTATCTGCAGAAGCAGCATGCGAAGTCTAGGAAACAACCTACTTGGAGACTACATCCTGCTGACGTAGGATATATATTGCAATATTTCAAAGTACAGAAGTCTGACCTAGTTTTTTTTTTCAAGTGTCCTTGAGTATGGATCAGTTCAATCACCTCTGGCTTGAGACAAGGAGAAAAGCAGTATTCTTTAGGTGTGAATAAGTCGTGATCAAACTATGTAGGTATTTCCCTAGGTGATTCATAACTCGCAGTAATGCAAAATGAAAGCATGCTGCTCTACCAGATGTGCTATAGGAATTCCTAGCTTTGTTGCTTCAAGACCTGCCAATGTTTGAAGTCACAACACCCATAATACACAACTATTTCAGCTTTAAAAGCATCAGAAGTGAATATATTAAAATAGTGATGTATTAAGAAGATGAGGCCCAGAATTATTCTGGCAGTTGAGTACCTTTGATGTATTTATTCATACCTTCTTTCCTACGGTAGCTGTTGAAAGAAATTCAGTGGCTGAAACTGATTATCCAGTAAAGAGAAAGGACTGTTCAGAAATAGTGGTCTCGCTGTTGTGAACTCACATTTAATTAGAATTTATACTTACAAAGTTTAAGTTAAAAATGACGTATTTGTAAATTTAAAACCTAATGAAGGAAAGAGCTTTAACAGGGTTTTGTGCTTTTTTTTCTAAAAAAACCCACAAGGTTAAAACAAGATCAATACTTCAATAAGAAACAATCTTATGTATGAAGTATGGATTATCTACAAGCAGAAAACCAAACACAGCTACATAGCTCCACAAACATTGCTCTTGCTATTAAAAAAATATGACCCGTTGTTAATTCAACAAGTAAAATCATTTTACTTGCAAAAAAAGACTGTGCCACAGTTTTGCCTGGAGTAAAACTTCCACTGCTGATTCCTCTTTCTCAAGAGTCTCCTTTTTTCAGTCCGATACCTACTGGCACTACTCCAGACTCCATTAGACCATTGTAGAACTTTAGTGAGAATTGTGGTTGCATTTCCCATTGAGTTTAAAGACTAAATAACACCCTCAATTAGTCAGCAAGAATACAACAAGACTATCTGGTTACAGCAGAGAGCTCTAACATTTGGAATAGATTCAAGCTCTCTACCATTCCAGACCTCTCATTTACTGAACGCTGGAGCATCACAAGCCTTGCTGGTGAAGTAAGGTGCTACATGCTACCCAAATCACAGAATCACAGAATCGCAGAACGTTAGGGATTGGAAGGGACCTCCAAAGCTCATCCAGTCCAATCCCCCTGCCGGAGCAGGAACACCCAGATGAGGTTACACAGGAAGGCGTCCAGGCGGGTTTTGAATGTCTGCAGAGAAGGAGACTCCACAACCTCTCTGGGCAGCCTGGGCCAGGGCTCTGTCACCCTCACTGAGAAGAAGTTTCTTCTCCAATTGAAGTGGAACCTCCTGTGTTCCAGTTTGTGTCCGTTACCCCTTGTCCTATCATTGTTTGTCACCAAGAAGAGCCTGGCTCCATCCTCGTGACACTCACCCTTTCAATATTTATAAACATGAATGAGGTCTCCCCTCAGTCTCCTCTTCTGCAAACTAAAGAGCCCCAGCTCCCTCAGCCGCTCCTCAGAAGGGAGATGCTCCACTCCCTTGATCATCTTTGTAGCCCTACGCTGGACTCCTAAATTCTCTACTGCAAATAACTTCTCTGGTGTAGAGGCCATCGCTGAGCAGCACAGTGCGAGGACTGCTTGGAACAGAAAGACAAGACTGCCTTTTACTGCACTGTTAGCTTCAGAGATTACCCGATCCACACAAACTGCTCTCCAGCGGGAGTTAAGCTCTGCTTTTCATTATCATAGCAGTGCCTTGAAGCTCAAGTGCTGCCGATGCTTGACTTGGTGATGTGGTAGAGTAACACCTGTAATACAGCCTGGGTTAGTACAATTCCTCTCATGCTTATTCAGTCAATATTATTACAATCCAGACAGCTACTATCAAACTGCAGACAAGCTCTACTTTTGATCTTTAGTGTAGCTACTCTCACTCCATCACGAGGTACTCACAATGAAACCCTTTCCTGAGCATATGCATCGAGGCTGAAGCTGGACTGGCTGGGACACTGAAAAACCCCAAAATAAAACCAGCTTGCAGACAGTCTGAATGGGAGCAGCGCTGGATTCAGCAGTGATATGAAACATCTCACAGGGAACACATTTCTGTTCCTCCCTACCTTGAAGTCAGAACCGCCCAGTGACCATTCACCATTCACTTCTCCCCTTTTCCTTCTATATCAGGAGGTCCTAAGATTTTTCTCCTGGATCTGGATTTCTTTTTTTACTTGGAGACATCAGTTCCCCTGAAGCATTAGATTTGATCAAAAATAATTCAATAGTTACGTGACAGATACTGAGAAAACATTGGACCCCGTTGTAGGTGACAAGAAAAGGTGTGGTGACAAGACCACAAGAACAAACATTCAAAAGAGGATTTTACAGCAAGAAAAAAAAAGTATGACATACACCATAAACCAACCTCACCCAGGAAAGTAAACTACTACATTTTTTGAACTTATGAATGCCTAATTTGGGGGCTTAAAAATAATGTGACAGCTTACAAGCAGAGAACATTTTAAAAAGCATGAGTAAAGCACAAGTACATACAGTAACATTTACTCAAAGCTACACAAAAACGCACATATTGAACTGCTCTAACTTATTTTAGAGAGGTTCTCCTCCCCCTCTACTCTGCCCTGGTCAGACCACATCTGGAATATTGTGTCCAGTTCTGGGCCCCTCAGTTCAAGAAGGACAGGAACTGCTGGAGAGAGTCCAGCGTAGGGCTACAAAGATGATCAAGGGAGTGGAGCATCTCCCTTCTGAGGAGCGGCTGAGGGAGCTGGGGCTCTTTAGTTTGCAGAAGAGGAGACTGAGGGGAGACCTCATTCATGTTTATAAATATTTAAAGGGTGAGTGTCACGAGGATGGAGCCAGGCTCTTCTCGGTGACAAACAATGATAGGACAAGGGGTAATGGACACAAGCTGGAACACAGGAGGTTCCACTTAAATTTGAGAAGAAACTTCTTCTCAGTGAGGGTGACAGAGCACTGGAACAGGCTGCCCAGAGAGGTTGTGGAGTCTCCTTCTCTGCAGACATTCAAAACCCGCCTGGACGCCTTCCTGTGTAACCTCATCTGGGTGTTCCTGCTCCGGCAGGGGGATTGGACTGGATGAGCTTTTGAGGTCCCTTCCAATCCCTGACGTTCTGTGATTCTGTGTGATTTTTCCGAAATAATAAAGCCTGTAGAAGTAGAGATGCTAGCTGTCTTCCAAGCTCTCACTGTACCAACAGAATATAGAGTTTCATAGCAAAATACCTTACTATACCTCTTCTAGAACATGTGCTTGTTTTTCAGTTCTTCCACATGGAAGATGCTTTACGAACTAAGTTTAGTGCCAGAGAGTTATGAAAAAAGACTTGCCAATACAGTAATGAAGTAACAGACTTCATTAAGTAGCAAGCAGATGATGGGCAGACTGACTTTTGAGCTTCCTTCACGTCCTCACAGACAAGGAGGAATGGTGATGGTGAGGTTGTTGAAGAGGGTTATCCAGACAGTAATTAGAAAAAGATAAGACAAATTATGGTACTAAAATATTGCTAACGCTGAGACAAATCTGTTGATTTTGGATAGGAATTATTTTGGATAAGGATAGAAACACAGATTATTCCAAGATGAAACAACACTTAAAGACTGTTTCCGCATAGTTTATTTACAATTTCCCGTGGAAGCATTAAAAATCTTAATTATAAACATATCTCTGCCTGGTACAGAGCAGCAGGTACTGCTACTACACCAGTCAAGTCTTTCTCCAAACTTCCACAGTCTCGGTCTTAAATTTTAAAGCAATCACTAAGACAAATTCTTGTCTCAAAGGCAGAACTTCATCCACAGATTGCCACGGTTGATGCAACAACTCCTCTCAGCAATGCAGATCACAAAGGCAAGAAATCACGTAAAATGAGATACAAAATACTTTTGATTCAGATGATCTATGGAATAAAGGTCCTGAATATCTAGACTAAGTAATTCTGTAAAAATCTTCCTCTATACTGGGGATGGGAAGAGAAGGAGATTCTGTAAAGACTTAGTCCTATTAAAACAATAATAATTTTAAACAAAACAAAACTTTTCTCTGCTTTACATGACCATGTACAGTAACAATATAAAGATCAGCACGAGTTTAATCTACATCGATTTTCATGGTGCTTCATCTGGCTGCTACCTTCATGCTAAACAAAACAGAGCATTCTTTCTAAATGACCCTCTATGGTCACGGTGTTTAAAGTCAGACTCCAATCAGACTAGCACTTCAGTGACTACAACAGGCACACACCAGAAGTAACTTTTAATTACAGCAATGTCTTAAACAACCCTTATCGAGGTTACCATTTATGATAGGGAGGTATTATGATCAGTTTTGAACCCCCAATAAAAAAAAGTCTTGATAAACTTGAGCAGATTCAGCAGAGGGTCATTACGATGGTCAGGAGGGTAAAGCAATAGCCCTATAAGGAGAAGCTGAGGGAAAAGAGCTTGATCATCCTGGAAAAAAGGCAACACTTGGACAACATAATAGCAGCTTTCCATTACCTAAGAGGCCACTGAGGAGACAGAGCCAGACTCTTGACATGGGCACACAGAGGAAGATGACAGACATGAACTGAACTGGAGAGGTTCTAAGTAGATATAAAGCAAAAAAAAAATAAAAATATAACCATTACAGTGACAGAGCATTGTAGGAAGTTGTTTGAAGACTGTGGAATCTGTCATTGGATGTTTGCAAGACCTGACTGCACAGAGCCCTGCACAACCCAGTCTGACTTCAATGTGCATCCTGCTCTGAGCAGACACTTGGATTAAGTGACTTCTTGAGGTGCCTTCTATCCTAAAGCAGTCTGTGATCTTCCTTTAAAAAAACCAAAAACCCAAACAAACAAACCAAAAACAAACAAAAAACCCAAAACCAAAACAAAACCAACAAATCAACCTCCCCCCACCCCTACACACACACACACACACATACACCCACAAACCCACATGAACAGGCTAGGGAGAGAACAGGACAAGTATCCCCTGAAGAAGTTTCAAGAAAAGCAGCATCTCATACAGCCTCCTACCCCTTCTTTAACTGCACGGAGCTCTTAAAGCAAAAATACATGCAACAGGCAAGGAAAGGTAGCAGCAGTACTACGATGACACAACCATACCAAACTTTTCATCCATACATGTATGGTAACTGAGTAACAACTCACTAAAGGTAAGTAAATACACCAGTACTTTCCCAACAGACAGTAGACAAGACAACAAAACACCTTTCCCCAGCACTGAGAAACCTGAGCAGCCACAACCAGCCACAACCAGCAAGATGTTTTAAAGAAAACAGAGATTTTCAGGACTATGCACAGGCATTTGGCAGCTGATATTACTTCAAGGGCAGAAAAGTTAGTATCACCACACACTTTCAGTCCTCAAATAAGTCTTGGTCACAGCACTCAGTTTTGGGGTTGAACTCTATTTCTGTACCAGTGAAGTTATTCTCTCTGAAGAAACACGTAACAACAGTGGTTACACAAAAAGGATCATTCTCAACACTACTACAGAAGGAAGTGATTTAGAAACTGGGAAAAGCCTTCAAGGGGCCATTGAGCCGTTACTAAAAGGTCTCAGGAATGTTAGGTCTGTGGTATTTAGCAAACAGGAAAAAGTTGAAGTATTACTGCCGTCAGAAATACCTGTCTCCTTCCAGAACAAATTCAGGGGAAGCAAATCTACACCAAGCAAAGCGTAATAGGCAATTGCAGATGAAGAAAGAGATAAGCAAGACTTCCAGTTTAAAGACAGGTGAAGGGGAAATAAGGGTTTGAAAATGTTATGTTGTGCTAAATTGTAAAAAAAGCTACACATTTCAGGTCATGCTACCTTCCTTCTGTAGAGTGGGACGACTCGCTTCTGGCCAACACGGTGTAAAGGAAGAGTATCTGGCTTAGGGATAAGTGGAGCTTTTCAAAGAGTTATTACCTCTAAAGCAACCTTTGTATTTGTATTTTGCAGACCTTACACTCTAGAATGGTACTGGGCAATCTTCGTAGCTCTAAAAAAAACCACTCAAGATGAACAATTCTGTAATAGTTCACAATTATTTGTGCAGTTTTCGGGTCAGTTCTGCAGTCAAGA
>NW_010169879.1:0-6701 GCF_000695765.1 Mesitornis unicolor
TATATATATTTATATATATATATATAGGCAGATATGTATATATAGTTCTATAGTTCCTATCCAGAGCTTCTCCCTCTCTAAGCCTATATATCAGTTCTATAGGCTCCTGTATACATCCCAGTGGTCTGAATCCAAGGAGACTGTGCCCTGATCATTTAAACTCTTCCTAGTGCTCAAACACCTCCATCTCTGCTGCAAGTTCAGGACTTTTGAAACCCACACCACTGCCCTGGCCTCTCAAGCAATGACCATTTGTGTCCCAGCCACCTCCTGGTCACTACCCCCAGCTTGCAGATAATGGTAATTACCATTAATTACTGGTACCAGCTTGCAGTGGCAGGGTCCAAAAGTACAGAGCACCAGCACCTTCTCCAGGAGGGCAATAACCCCGTAACAAGAAGATGCTCAGGTGAAAGGCACTATTCGGGTAGAGGAGCACGACGCCAAGCGAGTAGGTTCGTATGTTTGTGTACCCCTGCTGGGTGCCCAGGAGGTAACGTTACCGAGTGTGTCACGCCTTGTCACACGCGAGCCAAAGTCGATCAGGCTTCAAGAATGAAAACAGCCCTTAGAAAGTGTCCAACCCAAACAGCCCCGAAACAAGATGCCTTCGTTTTAAAAGGAGTTGGTAAGGTAAAATGAAAGTTGAAGTTGTTATTGGCCTTTGCCCATGAGAGCATTAGTAACCAAATATCTTTCCACAAAAAAATACTAAAAATATCTTATGGATACACACGTACATGTGCATATCAGTACGTGTGTGACTTTCCCATTTGCCCACAGCACTCACCCAAACCACTGATGGCTGGCACAGAAGAAGGATAAAAAGGGAGATGGAGCTGAGCAGCACCCCTGTCCAAAAGCAGCAAACCATGGGAAGCTGCAGCGTTGCTGGCAAAGCCAGGAGGGTTGCTTTGACTGCTTCATTGGCTGGAAAACTGGGGCCAGGTGCTCAGTGGGGATCACTTTGATGCTGATTTATGTCAGCTGAGAGGCTGAGCCAAGAATTTCAAGCTAATGGGACCCCATGAACGTGTGCTTGGGCTGGCCATTGCAGTCAATGGGCAACCAGATAGCAGGGGGGTCCAAACCTCTTGCTCAGACCCTCCCTCCCAGATGGACCAAGGGGACAGAGGACGCAGGGAGCAGCTTCCTCGTCCTCCAGAAATAAATAATCACTCCCCCAGCCTCGGCGAGCGGAGCAGAGATTTAATGTGCTGACAGCCTGCATTTTTTACCTTTAGTCAATACAAGAAAGGCCCCAAGACTATGATTCCCAACATCTGGATTCCATCAATATGTGATCTGTCATGATGTATCGGCATCCCCCCCCTCTCTCCAGATTGAGCAATGCGGCTGGTTTTATTAATACGTCAAATACATTATCCGTGTAATACACTTGTCTGCCTCTGCCCTCCCGCTGCTCCCGCACAGCAGATTTGAATGTATGATGAATCAGTTTGCATTACACGTCTGTACGTCATAATTTGTCAGGATTAATAGAACTGTGTGCGCGGAGGGGGGAGCGCGTCATGTGTGTTTAGTGCAGAGATGTCTGTATCACTTATTTATCTCTGCTCAGGCCGCTGGGTTCCCGGAAAACAGCGAGCGCAGCACGTCTGGGAATTGCTGAGCAACCCCGAGTGCTCCCGCAGGCGCAGCCCTGCCCGCCGCCAGCAGGAAAAGAGGTGAGGGGGGCGTTTTGGGGGCCTCCGACACATTGGGGTTTCCACGGCCCCACGCACAGGGTCGAGTCCCTGCACGCTGTGTCAGGCACCACCAGCAGAGACACGAGGAGGGTGGCACAAGGCTCTGCCAGAGCTTTGTTACGTGACCCTGAAGCACAATCCCTTGCCTCAGTTTCCCCATGCGTGACCTCTGCCCTCACTGCTCGTTCCCTGCGCGACTTGAGCAATGTAAATTATTTTCACTTGGCAAATTGGCTTTTGGTTTCAGTCGCTTACAGGTAAGCGGTGCTGGGAGCCAGGAGCCATGTGCAGGTGATGGGCACATCCAGAGCCAGTGCAAGCTACGCTCTCCCTAAGACCCAGCAAAACATGCCCAAGAAACCACTGGTGCTGCATCCCCTTTGCATACAGTGCATTTGTTTGCAGCTCTGCAGCTGGACTTTGCTTTGCCCCTGTAAAACACCCATTTCAGCTATAAACTTTATTTACAGTATATTACACGGGATTTAGTGGGACCCATAAAGACCGGAGAACAGAACTACCCGTGCAACGGCGACCCAGTACGATGGGCGAAAGCAGCCTGCGATGGGCGTGCAAGCTTCTCTGTCACATCACCCACAGGACACAGAGAACAGCCACCTACATCCCTGGGGACCCCAGGGGCTGCCTACCCTGGTGTCTCACCCCCTGCCCACCCCCTGATGCCCCTCAGCGCGCTCCTAATGAGCTCATACATCCACCCGGGACAGCCCAGCGCCACGCAGAGCTCCTGTCTCATGTCCTGGAAGCAAGACAGCCCCGTTAGCGCTGTGCTATGCTCCGTCTCATTAGTGCTGCCTCTCACCAGGGATAATTATCCCCACCGTTGGTTCGTCTCTCTCTGCCCAGAAGGAAGGGACGTGAGGTCTCTTCGCTGTCCCTGTGCCGGGTCCTCCCCCAGCGCCCATGGTAACATCACTGGGACCACAGCATCCAGTCCCATCCTGATGCACAGGGATTTGGGGATACAGAGCAAGGACCTCCTGCCTCAGCATCTGTAGGAGCTGAAGTTGGTTAGGATGGGAGAGGGCAGTGAGCAGATCTTGGTGTACCAATACACATCCCTGCCGTCCCCTGTGCTTCTCTGGCCCATTTCGGTTCCCCTGTGTGCATTCAAAGATGGTGAGTGACCACCTTAAAGACCTGCACAGTCTGAATATAATGTCTGATAGCAGCGTTATGGATAAACATGAACTGCCTAGAGTGAAGAACGCCGATACTTCACAGTGTTGTCATTGCTGTTACTTTGTTTGCAACGAAGCTTGTCAGAAACATGGATTTAAAACGCTCATCAGGATGCTGATGGCAGCATCTCACCATGGTAAGACCTCCTGCAAATGACCCCCCTGCAGAGTGTACTCCTCTAAGCAAAGCACCCCAATTTCTACCTCTGCATCAGAGGGGTTCAGTAACTGCTAGGGACAAGGTTTGCCCCTCCAACCTTCATGATGGCCTGGCAAAGAGCCCTGGCTACTCAAAACCAGCGATGCTAACCCACGTCTTGCAGGGCCCCACCACCCCACTGAAAGGGTTTTGCTTGGGCAATGTCATGGTTTAGGGCTGGGCTGACCACTAAAACCTGGCCAGACGCTCTCTGTGAACCCCTTTCTCCTCCCCAAAAGGGGAAGAGAAAAGAGAATAAGGGAGAGAAACTTTACGGGTTGGAAAATTAGGGTTCCAAGAGTCTCTGGGAGCACTGGAAAAGTCCCAGTGTGGAGCCAGCAGCAGTGGGAGCTGATGCAGGAACACAGGGCTCAGGATGAGAGGCAGGCGAAGCAGCAGGGTCTGCTGGGCCTTGGGCCATTGCAGGGGGGGAGAGGGAAGGAAGGGTCCAAGCTGGAAGTGGCGAGACCCTGGGGATCCCTGGGCTTTCCACTGAGTGTGGCGTGTGTGGGATGCAATCCCTGGTTGGGCAGGTTTGGGTCTGCTCCTCCTGTAGGTGCAGACACGGCCCCCATGGTGAGACAGTGGCCTTGCCATGTTTCCATCACATACAAACACTATCACTTGTAGCAGCACCCAGTGTCTGGAAAACCATGCTGCTGGTTTCAGCAAGTTCAGCCACTGAGAAGAGACTGAGCTGAAAAGTCAAACCACTCAATAGAAAATCAGTTCTATTTAACTCAAACCTGGACAGACAAGAAGTGGGCTTCTCAACCAAAGCAAATACAGCCTTTTCCATCAGAAGCCTGAAAAAAACCCCATGATTTCCCCCTTTCACTTCTCCAGAAGGGCTGGGGGACATCCTGGCTGAGCAACCTCTCCTGCCTCCAAACCTCAAACCCTACTGAAAGCCCCAAACCCACTCCCTCTGGCAGTTCCTTGCAGGGTCTCAACCTTCTCTTTCACCTGGAAACACAAGCCACGTCTCTAAGGGTCCCCAAGGGTCCCCAGGGCTTCCTTTGCCGTCCCATCCATGCCAGGGCTGGTGCCACCATCCCTGCACTCTGCTCCAGGGGACACTATGGGTCCTGTCCCCATGAAGCCCCTCCCCATGGAGCCTCATCCCCCTCCTCCCGGTGTGGGGCTGGAGGATGTGACGTCAGGGTCCCTTAATGGGCAGCAGTCACCTCGCTTTAATAACAGCTCCCAGAAACAATTGTACATTTACAACCCGGCGAGCGAGCTTGGCACGCCGAGCCCGCTCCCCTTCCAAGGCTTAATTTGATTTTGACATATTGGCTGGAGATTAAAGGGCTCTCATAAAAATGAAAGAGAAAGGGAAAAAAAAAGACCAACACCAAAAAAAAAACCCAACCCCAAACACACACACACACGCATCCAGCCCTCCCCACCATCCCCTTTTTTCAGGGCTGGAGCAAAAGTGCTAACATTGTAATATTTTAAGTAGAGAAAATCCAAGTGTGCTTTACCCCCTGCTGGCTCTTATGCTGGGCTTATAAAAATTAAGTGGAAACCTACACAGCTGTAGGCTATAAATCCTTTGTCGCTAACACAGCCAGGCCTGGTACCTGCCTCCAAAAAAACCCAGAAAATAAATGCAAACTTGGAGAAGTGAGCGACTGAGAAAGATGTACGGGGCTGGGCAGGCTCGGGAGCGGCCGTCGGGGCCTTGGGGACGTCCCCATGGGCACGGAGCTGCGTGGAGGAGAAGCGAGGAAGGGGGAAAGTGTCGGATCATTGGGGAGAGCGTGGCAAAGCAGTAAGAGCCCTCTCAGCTGAAGATCAATTAGCATCAATTACTGACTTCATTTAATTGTCGTAGAAGATGAATTTGTCATTTTTAGTCTGGAATTAATGGGAGACCTTCAACTTTCCCTTGGCAGCCCCAGCAGGTCACTGCGTATCTTTTTTTACCTCCTATTGCACGGGGGAGAAACGCGGCAGCGGGGAAGAGAGACGAGAGCCAACGATGCTGCGTGGGTACCTGTCCCTATCCACCCCATCCATACCATCCATCCCCCTCCATCCCCATCCATCCTCCTCCATCCCATGCATTCTCATCCATCCCATTCATCCCATCCATCCCCATCCACCTCATCCATCCCCATCCATCCACCCCCATCCATTCCCATCCACCCCATCTATCCCCATCCATCCCATCCATCCCTCTCCACCCTCATCCATCCCCTTCCATCCCATCCATCCCCCTCCATCCCATCCATTCTCATCCATCCCATTCATTCTATCCATCCCCATCCACCCCCATTCATCCCCATCCATCCCCATCCATCCCATCCACCTCATTCATCCCCATCCATCCCCATCCACGCCATCCATCCCCATCCATCCCCATCCATCCCCTTCCATTCCCATTCACCCCATCCATCCCATCCACCTCATTCACCTCCATCCATCCCCATCCATTCCCATCCATCCCATCCACCCCAAGTACAGCAGTGCAGTGGCAGCACGGCCATTGCTGGTGCCCACCAGCACTCCTGCCACCACCTTTCTTGTTTTCTCTCTCGTGTTTCCTTTTTGGCACCTTCCACTTTTTCTCCCCTTTGCCGTTTTCCGCCAGAAATTAATTTTGCAGCCGAGGGCCGCGAAGTGTTTACATTTTCCCCGGCAAACAGGCGACAGTAAACAATGAACGCTCGCAGATGAAATTGAATTTATAACTGCATTATGGGGCCAGATAACGCCCTAAAATAATACAACGATAAGGAAATTCGATTTGATTGCTGCCACGAATCAGCTTGGGCCCATCTGCAGCCGGGGCTTCCCGTAATAATTTTAAATTGGGTTTGTAAACCTTATTTGTCCTTAAATATTTCTGTCATTTTTCATCGCCGGAGACAGATCCTTGGGCGCGGGGCTGCGGATTGGCCCTGCCAGAGCCATGCATGTGGGTGTGGGTGCCCGGAGTGCCGAGCGGGCGCCAGGACCGACGGTGACAGCCACTTGTCCTATCCATCACCGCGTCGACAGCCGGGGAGGAACCACGGGCAGAAATTGAGTTTGCCTCACAGGGGACAACCGAACAAATTAATAGACCATTAGCCAAGCGGTGACCTGAGAAATGAGGGTGCTCAGGCTCTCCCCAGGTTTATGGGGGGGAGGAAGCTGAGAGGCAATGGAAATCCTGTGGTTGTCCCCAAGGGGATGGTCCCATCACCCCGGCATGGGATGGAAGATGTGGATGGGCAGCCATGCTGGGTGTCTGTCACAGGTCGCTTGCAGCTTGGCATTGGTTTACCCAAAAATGATGGCTGTGAGGGTGATCCATGGTAATATAGAGGGACAGTCAGGCAGCGGTAAAGGGAAAAGTAGGGAGCAGGGGAATAAAACCCCCCAATTCTCTCTTGCTTCTGAGAAATCCCCTACAGAAAGCCATCATACGTGAGTGCTGCATGAGGCAGTGCTGTGGCACTCCCAGGTCCCCAGGGTGCAGGGGCACAGGGCACCCCCCAGCCAATGCAAGTGGCCAGGCTTGCGGTCACCACCTGGCAGACACCGGGAGTCTGCACTGCTCTCTGCCTATCCCAGCCCTACCACACCATGAAGGAT
>NW_010169879.1:6732-8798 GCF_000695765.1 Mesitornis unicolor
GGACCACGGCTGGGCCACCACCGTGTCCCGGCCACCAGCCAGGTCTGTGGGACCTCATGGGGGTCCTCCCACGGAGAACATGGTCCTCCTGCCTCCAAACACAGCCAGGTGCCTTGTGCAGCATCTTTCCTCTGCGACCTCCCCCGAGCTCGCCTGTATCATCACCATTCATTATCCAAATGACTATATTTATTAAGTCCCCTGCCAAAGCATTACAGAGTGGTCTGTAACGGAGATTAAAAGCAGAATAAAACACCAACGTGATCTTTTTTTCGAGTAAAGAAAACGATAAACAACCTCAGCATTGGGTACCAGAGACACACAAGCCGCGGGAAAGATGCTGAATTCATCACTGCCGCAACACAAACACCCCAGTGCTTGCAACCAGAGGTGAGGATCAGACCCACATATGTTCTTCTGCTCATCCAGCTGCTCCCTGCACCAAAGATGGGGGAACACCTTCACCTGCCCTATACGACCCCATCGGCCGGGATGCTGAGCCCCACGTCCACTTGTAGGGCTCAGGGACCACTCAGGGACAGGGATCGGGGCAGCAGGCGGATGGACCACACATGGCAGTTGCCCATGGCTGGGGCAGCATTGGGATGCAAAGAGAGGCTACAGCTCCTCGACTCATCCCGCTCGGGTCGAGCACAGCATCAGCACCGCTTGGGTCTTGTTTTCAAAAGTATTATCTTAAGTCTGCACGATGAGGTCCTTTATGAGAAGGCACCAGGTTTCCTTTGTCTCCACTGGAGATAATCAGGTGTGGGTAGGATGTATATTCTGCAAAAACATCCACTCACTTCCACTCACCGGTTACCTTTTTTCTGAGAGCTGTAAGGGTTTCAATTACCGGATTCCTGGATTTAGTGCCCAGGGCTTTTTGGTGTGCGTTAGATTTATTAGAAGGTTTAGTACCAGCGGAGGATTCACGCATTTACTCCCATGAGCCCAGCTTCCGTTCACAGACCCTAAATCATGAGCCGAGATGGGCTATTGTCACTTAGGACATTAGCATGGTTAACGTGCGCGGGGATGATTAATAGCGATATACACGCAGCCTCCCCATCCTCCCCAAACCCGCCCGAGCTGGGGGCTGCGAGGGGCACAGTGCACCCCCATTTGTGGGGGGAGCCATCCCGCACCCCCTCCCTGGGTGCTCAGCACCACCAGTATTACTGCTTTATGCTACGTTATTATGATTATTATGAGTATTTTTAAGATGGAGCTTTGAAGATACTTGGGGGCAGAGGCTGAGGCTGAGGCAGGGCTATGGGAGCCTCCTGGGGATGCTGGCTGGAAGAAGGGGAAGGTGGGCAGGGAGAGAAGGTGGTGGGGAGAAGGGGAAGGATGCAGGTTGGCAAAAAAACAGTGGGAAAAATTTGTTATTCTAAGAGTAAACAAAATCTTGCTCACCAGAACCCACTCACCCCTTCACAGCCCTTTCTTCCCAAAGGAAACCTCAGGGCACATCTACTTCTGGAGGAAGGAGAAGAGGAAGGGGGCCTCTATTAAGCAGGAACAACTCAGCCCCTTTCATACAAGCAGCTCTCCCCTGAAGAATCCCCCCATGGGATTATCCCACCTATCTGCCTGGCGTGTCTCAAACTTGCAGTACCAGGAGCAGATCTGCACA
Source organism: Mesitornis unicolor (assembly GCF_000695765.1). Taxonomy (NCBI): domain Eukaryota; kingdom Metazoa; phylum Chordata; class Aves; order Mesitornithiformes; family Mesitornithidae; genus Mesitornis; species Mesitornis unicolor. The sequence continues at coordinate 8,372 of NW_010169879.1, forward strand.
TTATGATCCTCCCTGTCAGCCCAGGGGACTGGCAACAAGGCCAAAACTCATCACACAAGTGGTCTCACATGCGACAGCCTCTGCATCTTGGGCTCAAGGCAAGCCCTTGACTCTGCTGCACTCCGGGGCAGCCACAACCACGCTCCTAACGAGCAAGATCCTGATGGCTTTTGTCCTTTTTCCAATACTGAGTTACTTGCATTCCTTCTTTTTTAATTAAAGCAGCCCCAGCTGATTTTACAGGCTTGCCGCTGCTTCTCTCCCGGTCTCTGTGTCTCTCATATGCTTGAGTGCTAGTATTAATTATTAGAGCCAATTTACTGTTTATACTCTGATGTTTTAACTAATTACCACTAATGGCAGACACCAGTGGGCAATCAACTTCATTTAGTTCCCAGTGCAAACCACTCATTACCATCTGAGAGAG
>NW_010169879.1:8833-25830 GCF_000695765.1 Mesitornis unicolor
GGCTGCACGGGTGGGTGTGTTGGGCTCTAGTTCTGGGGGATGCTCCTGCCTCCTCACAGCAGGGCTTTGGGGGAAGAACTTAAAGCTCCAGCATAAGCAGATGGAGAAAACCCCTGTGCACAACCATTCTGCAGGGGTTGTTAACGTTTCTGTATGCTAAGTCCTGCTTTGTCACCAGAGAAGGCTGTTAACGTTGCTGTATGCTAAGTCCTGCTTTGTCACCAGAGAAAGGCTCTAAGCCCAACACAGCCACAGTTTCAGGTCAGTGAAGTGCCTCTTCCCCACTGGGTTTCATCCTGGGGTTCATCCTTGGGCAATTGCAGCCTCTGCTCGAGTTCTTGGAGCCAGGTTTCCCGAATCCTGGGTGCCTCTGGTGTTAATCCTGCTATGAGAGGTGCAGTGGGTGATGTGAAGTCAAGATCGGGCTGAAAAGCCCTTGAGCTGGGCTTCCTCCTGTCTGGGCTAGTGAAGCTTGGAGCTGATTTAGCTGTTTCTGTATGTAGTGATATTGCTGACACTAATCCTTCCTTAACACAAGCATCTCCCTCAGCCTGGCTTGTCTTTCTGTCTGCTTGTTCCTTCTGGAGACCCAAAAAGCTACCAAGGCACACATTTATTCCCCTGCACCTTGGAACCAGCACAGAGGACCACGATGTTGAAAGCATGGAACCCTCAGGTGTGATTCTGTGGTTCTGTTTTGGCCCAAGAAACAAACATGGGGGCAAAGAGAGGCCTGTAAGGGGGGATAATGGAGTGAGATGACCCCACCAGAGCGGGGCTGGCCCTGCAGCTCCAGCACATGCCTTTGGTGGGTGCACCCCAAACCATGAGGGACTCACTGAGCTCCCAGGCACCTCCAGATGTGGCTGAGAAGCACCTCTAGGAAAAGTGATATCTGGATCCCACAGCAAGACCCGTTAACCCTGAATTGAGACAAGCCTCCAGCTGACTGCATTGGTTGTTCTGGGAATGGGGTCTCCTCCAGCCTTCAAGCATGAACTGCTGGGGAAAGAAGTCCCTTTCCAGGGGATGGGCAGAGCTCTAATGGCCTGCCAGCTCATTACCAGTAGTGGGAGTCCTGCCCTAACAAAAAGGACCGCAGTGTTTTCCCAGTTTAGATTCCACCGGTGATTTTAGTGCAGTGATGCTGTGACTGCTCAGCTGGGAACCCCACAACAGGGGCACAAGCCCAGCTGCAGGGATGGGGACGGGGATGGGCATCACCTCTAATCTTTCTCTCACCCTTTCCCCTTTTCTCTCCTTTCACTCCCTGATTTGCTCTGTTGAAATCCTGCTTTTGAAAGGGAGATGGGGGTTGGAGACCTGATCTGCCATGGTGGGGATGCGGTCGCCTGTCTTGTGGAGTGTGTGGGGGGTTATAACTATGCACACATCTGAAATGTAATTGCTGTCAGCTCTCTCCATTCTTGCAGCACGAGGCCTTTAATCTCTCCCACCAGACCCATCGGCCCTGATATTGCAGCTCCAGAAAGGCTGGTTTTATGTACTTTAACCCTGCGACCTTTACAAATCCCATCATTCCAATCAATACGTCTCATTAGCGTTAGGTAAATGTATGGGATGGATGGGGAGCTGTGCTGGGAGGAGCCCGCTCTCGGAGGGTGGGGTGGAAAGGGCTCTGAGCACTCCCTGAGCTGCTGGGCACATCATTCCCACCAAGCACCCTTCCCCACAAATATCCTTCCCACCTTGGTCCAGCTAGAGAAGGGGGCCAGCAGATGCAGAGCATGAAGCAAAGTCCCTGCGAAGCCAAGAGCCCAAGCCGTTAACTGGACCAAGCTGCTGGAGTCACTTTTTTCTCTCTCCTTGGGAAGCAGATGTGTGTTTTACAGCTTTCCCCCTAAATGAAAACATACGGGGCCTATGGCAGGTGATGGGAAAACAATGTGGGGTGTGCTGCCTGCCACCCCTGTCTGATAGCAGAGGAGCTGCCAAAGGAGCTGGTTACTGCGGATGGCAGCACAAAGCCAGTGGAGTGAAGAAAGGAAATCTCGGAGCCTTCCCATGAAAATGAAGGGCTTAATCTAGGGGGAAATGTGAGCTTACACCAGGTGAGGACCTGGCTGTGCCAGGTGGGACCAACCCATGGGTTGACAGGGCATCGGTTAATCAAGGATGCTTGCAAAAAGAGGATGGGGCCAATCCTGCCTGTGGGAAGGCAGGGGTTGCAATCCAGTTCTTGCTGGGGAGGGGGCTCCTGTCGCCCTGGATCAGTGCCTCAGCTAGCAGGGCTGTAAATGCTATTACTGCCCATAAAACTACCCAGGCCTCTGCTGAATCCTGCTCAAACGCTTGACTCTGGTGACCCACTGGCAGCAGCAGATCCCACAGGAGCGGGCACCTCGGGAGCTGCTATTGCTGCAGCACGCCCGGAGCAGCACCCTGCCCTGCCACCAAGGTTTTGGGTGGCTTCGGGGGGACCCCAGCACCAGTGGCCTCCAGACCTCACCACATGCCTCACAGCTCTGTACTATGACACTTCTGCATCCCAAGCTTGAACTGAACTGTCCCATGCTTAATGAAATTAATCCTTAGCAAAACCAGCTCCTCCAAAGGAAAAGCTGAGTCTGAGGGTTTCTCCTCCAGCGGGGCAGGCTGGGGTGCAGGAGGAGGTGAGGGTAGGCAGGGCTTTTTAAGCTTTTGAAGTGGCATCTGGAGCTGGGTTTGGTTTCTGAGCTCTGCTATCCCCATCTGCAGAGCCAGCACGTTACTGCAACGGCTCCGGGCTTAGCCCAGCAGTAACAGCAGCCGGATGGATATGAAGCACCAAATACATTCATATGCATACATACATTTCTGCAAGAGTCTACAAAAAGCAAGGGCTTAAAGAACCATGGGTGAACTCTGCTTTTTCGCATTAGAGGGGTTTAACGAAGGTGTTTCCAAACTCAGAACCTTCTGCAAGAGTCTACAAAAAGCAGGGGCTTAAAGAACCATTGGTGAACTCTGCTTTTTCGCATTAGAAGGGTTTAACGAAGGTGTTTCCAAACTCAGAACTGGGCCAGATACACCTCTTGCTGGGATGTGGTGCAGCCGAATTTGTCCCTGTGCTGGAGGGGCTGTGAGCAGTGGGATGTGGGACATTCCCATCTATGCAGGGTGGTTTGCAGACCGGGTCCATGTGCTCTCTGTTCCCAGCACTGCTGTCCCCATCTCCCTGCTGCTCTGTTTGCCAACGCTCTTCAGCAAGACCTCGGGCTTGTCAACAAGCACTAAACTCCGCGGCGGCATGAAAACCATTTAAGCACTAAGCCCACCTTGGCTTTAGCGAGATGAGTGGGCAGCATGGGATCTTAACACAGCCCCTGGCAGGAGGCAGAGGGAAGGAGAAATTAATAAATCCTCTGGCGGGCTCAATTTCACTCAACCTGACACTGCTCCTGGAATTAAACTGGTCACAGAATCCCAGGATGTGAGGAGTTGAAGGGCCCTGCAAAGCTCCCCCAGTGCAACCCCTGCCAGAGCAGGATCACCAGAGCAGTCACACAGGAACACGGCCAGGGCTTTGGGTGTCTCCACACAAGGACACTCCACAACCTCTCTGGGCAGCCTGGGCCATGCTCCAGAACCCTCACACTCACAAAGTTTCTCCTCATCTTCAGCTTGAACCTCCTGTGCTCCAGCTTGGGACCATTGCCCCTTGTCCTGCCATTGGCCATCCCAGAGCAGAGCCTGGCTCCTTCCTCCTGACACTGCCCTTTCCCAATGGATCCCCAGGAATGAGGGCACCCCTCAGGCTCCTCTGCTCCAAGCTCCAGAGCCCCAGCTCCCTCAGCCGCTCCTCAGCAGGAGATGCTCCACTCCCTCCATCACTTTGTGGCCCTGCTGGACTCTTTCAGGCAGTTCCTGTCCTTCTTGACCTGAGGGACCAGAAGTGGATGTAGTGATCGGTCCCAAGGTGCCTCTCCAAGGCTGCTCAGTGCTGTGCCAATGTCCCTACCCATGGGCTCCCTGGCCACTAAACTGGGAGCAGCCATGAAACGTGGTCTGTGATGGCAAAAACCAGCCCATAGCTTCAAAGCTGTCCTCTCCAGCAGACAACTGCCAGGCTTTATAACAGGGCAGAGCCAAGGGCAAACCCTCCCAGGCAGCCTCAGACCCTCAGCAAGCCTTGTGGAGCAGTGTTCCTCTCCTTGGCACTGCGGCCCCTGTCGGGCCATTCCCACCTGGGAGCAGAACATCCCCCACAGCAACAGCAAAGGGGAACAGGAAAAGAGGGCAGAAAGCCAATGCATCCCCTGGTGCCCCTGTGGTTATCGGAGGAGAACAGAGCAGTGGCCTTGCTGCAGGGCCCTGGTTAATCCTCTGGGGCTCAGCAGGAGGTGAGATATTGTAGACAGGAGGTGAGTTATTGTAGACAGACAGACAGATTGGTGGGTCCAGGGATGCTGGGGACAGCAGCAGCCTTAGCTCTTATCTGTCTCTCTGCAGGGACCTCGGAATCCCAATCAACAGTTGTTAACCAAACACAGGGCAGAAGCACGAGGGGTTAAAGGCATTGGATGCTGCAGAGCTCTGGGGCAGCCCTTTACAGCTGGGGGCACCCCATGCTGCCACCGCCCACTCTGATATCATCCAGGGCACCTAAGCTTACTGGCTCCTTTTTGCCTTACCCATTGGAAAAGCTGCTTTTGGGCACTAATGGGAGCAGAGGGAATTCCCAAAGGCCTGGAAACCCCACAGATCCCCATCTGCTCCACAGCTCTTTTGCTTCTGGGTGCCTGCCTTATTCCTGTGCTGCATCCCTCCAAAGGGCTGGGGCTGAGCCTGATGGGAAGAGGCTGAAGCCAGATGCTTCCCAGTTCTTCCTTTCATTCCTGGTCTGTCTTGGGAATGTTCAGCCCTCTGGGTCACTCTTCTCTGCCCACGGGAGGTCTGGATCTGCCAGACCTATTCCATCACCACATTTCTGCTGTCAGCCACGCCACCAGGAGGATCTCTTCCTTCTAAGGAGCTGCAGAAGGAGATGGGGTGGTCTCAAGGGAATGGAGAGGTGGTTCTGGTCATCACCAGAGAGAGCAAGTAGGTGGTCAAAGTGCTGGGTCGTCATCCCAGAGCCACCACTGCCTCCCTGCTCACCTCTGGCCATGCAGAAATCTGGCCCTGTCTCAGCCCAGCATTTCAGTCCCAGCCATTACAATGACAAGGGCGATAAGAGATCCTTATCACAGTGCTCAGAATCGATTTGAAGCTGAGCCCCCTTCCCTGCACTTCTCCTCCTTCGGCAGCTGGAGCAGCAGAGGGACTCAGCAGGGCTTGCTGGAAAGCAGAGAGGAGTTTGGGGTTCAGATTCCTCCAGAGATGCATCCCTCAGGCCACAGGAGGGGCAATGCAGCTCCGCATCCCTGGAGGGCACTGTGAGCCTCCATCAGGGGGACCCGGGGGCTGTGGCCTCCCAGCTTGTTCTCCTTAAAGCATAAGGTCCTGCTGACCCCACAGGAAAGAAGGGGAGCAGCCTGCAGGGGACACTTCCCGCTGGTAGAACCAGGGGCTCCCAGGCTGGAGTTGGTGTCCGTGAGCCCCAGTCACACCGCAGCCACCAGCGTCCCCCCAGTGTCACCGCAATCTGCTGTCCCCTCTCCTGCCAGGAGTCCACCTGGGCACCTCTCATGAGGAAGCACAGCCCGCAGACAAGTTTCAGTGAGGTTAGGGCTGGTTTAGCACAGCTGCCCAACCTCTCAGTGCCTCCCCACAGCCACCACCTCCACCCTTGACAAAAACTTGGTTCCTCCCACCACTGGCCTCAAAACGTGGCCAGGTCCCTGCTTGGGGCAGTCACCAGAGACCCACACCAGTCCAGGCTTCCAGATTCCCCTGTCTCAGCTCCAGGATGGGCAGTGGGATGTGGTGTGGCCAGGAGGGAAGGCAGAGGACCTGGCAGCACGGCTGCCTGCTCTAAGACTGCCCTGAGTGCTTGGCACTGCAGCTTAGGTGCAATTCTTTGAGGTGCCTCGGCTCAAATGCACGCACCCCCTCTTCACAGCACATCCGCAAAGGACCTCAGCTACCGGTGGGGAAACTGAGGCACAGGCAGGGCTGCACAGCAGAGCTGCTGAGGGGAACAAGAGTCACTGCTCCTGCCATGCTCTTAACACCCTCTTGTTGCTATCTAGCAACCCAGGTGGGCACAGCACAGCCCTTGTTTCGGAGCCACGCGTTACAACAAAGTGAGTTTCGTGGCAATCGCTAATCTGCAAAACTTGAAAAATTCACTTAAAAAGTTCGCTAAATGGAGCACAGGACCCTGCTGAATGCAGCGATGTTTTTAAGAAAGTAACTGTTTGATGAAAGCAGCACAGGTCCTCTCCATCTTTGCTTTCTAAAAATCAAATCAAGGAAAGTAAAACGGTTTGGGTTTTATTCAGGTCCTGCTTTAGCAGCATCTGCCTTACCTGAGGGAAACAGGTAGGTGACAGACAAAGAGCTCCTTTCCAAAAGGATTCAGGTGCCCAATGTCCATCTGAGATGCTTCTGTCTAAACACAGCTCCCCAAAACCTCTTTGCAGTCCTAGATCTGGAGCTGCCCAAGGTCCTTTAGAAACCTTGCAGCCCCAGCAGCTCTGCAAATCCTCCCTTTCCTTCCAGAACCATCCCTGGGAAGGGCAGAAGCACAAGGCGGTGGCAGGGGAAGCGTCCAAACAATCGGGGTTTGTGCCGAGACGAAGAAAGGCCCTTCTTGTTGGGGTGAGCCCGGGGGCATCGCAGGGTGGCACCCCAGGTACCCCAGCTGTGCCGACAGAGAGGGGGCTGTTGTGGGCCCAGCCCCGGCGCAGGGTGGCACCGCCTGCCTTGGTTAGCAGGGCTGCTCTCTCATTGTGCCTGCTGCGTTCTGCTCTGCTGACCCGCTTTGCTCCCTCCGCCGGCGCCATCCATCAGCTCTGGCAGCCCCGTCAATTCCAGGGCTCTGCGATGCCATTCCCCAGGGGGAAAAAGTGCCCTTTTAAATTATTTTTTAAGGGAAAGGAGAGGTATTTTCCCTCCTGGCAAGCTGGTACGCTCCATCCCCTCCTCAGAGACATTAAAACTCAGCACAGGGGCACAGCATGAGCTTGGGCTTTCCATCCCGAGGGTACCTGCGGTGTCCCCAGGGCAGATGGGCTCCAGCTCCAGGCTCCCCCCGGGCCCTTGCTATCGCAGGTACCCAGCAGGCGGTGGCAGCCTGACCCACAGGTCTGGTGGGCAGGTTTATGGGGGGTGCTGGAGCTGGGGGCAACCAAGCTGGCAATGGCCAAATGTGTCCGGCCCTTTGCACAGCGCCGTGCTGGGCTGGCTGCAGCAGCAGCAGCTTGGGGAAGATGTTATTGCCTAAATCCTGCATCCTTGCTCGCCAGCCTGGCAAGCGGTGGCATGGACGAGTCAGGGATGCCAGAGCAGCTGCCAGGACGATGCTGCTGGGACAAGGATGGGGCTGGGTATGTTTATACCCCTGTCCCCAAAAGCTCTTCTCCAGGAAATGGTGGCTTTGAAGGAGACTGAGAGGTGCCCTCATTCCTGGGGATCCATTGGGAAAGGGCAGTGTCAGGAGGAAGGAGCCAGGCTCTGCTCTGGGATGGCCAATGCCAGGACAAGGGGCAATGGTCCCAAGCTGGAGCACAGGAGGTTCAAGCTGAAGATGAGGAGAAACTTTGTGAGTGTGAGGGTTCTGGAGCATGGCCCAGGCTGCCCAGAGAGGTTGTGGAGTGTCCTTGTGTGGAGACACCCAAAGCCCTGGCCGTGTTCCTGTGTGACTGCTCTGGTGATCCTGCTGTGGCAGGGGTTGCACTGGATCAGCTTTGCAGGGCCCTTCCAGCTCCTCACACTCTGTGATCTGTGATTTTGTGACATGCTGGTGGGGTGAAACCTCCATCAACACCCCATGCCTGAGTGCTTGCCATGAAGCTGCAGCACTAGAGATGACCCATAGGTGAGCAGTGGGAAAAAGCAGGATCCTGTGAGCAGCCTTCATCCCCTCCTCTCTGCCACGGCCAAGCTGGGTCAGGGTCAGCCCCACAGTGCTGAGCATTGCCCCAGCTCTCCCCAGCCCCAACCCGCTGTCCTGAGGACCAAATGTGGGGCAGACACCTAAACATCATTGGGGCTTCCTGCATCCATCCCAGCAACCCCACCTCGGTAGCAGAAACTTCTGCCTCACCTCTTCAATCAATACTCAGCTCTTAATAGTCCAGACAATGCGCAAGAAAACAGGGACATTAAATGTTAATTATGTCTATTTGGATTAAAAAAAAAAATTATTACTCGAGTTAATTATGGCTGGAGTCGTAAAAAGGTGCAGAGCAAGAGGCGCTGCTGCTCCACGGGGCTGAGCACCCCTGGATGTCCCGAGCCTTGGGCCAGGCGAGGATGCAGGGATGTGCCCATGATGAGCACAGCCGCTTGCCCGCACACGGATGGACCTCGGGAAGGCAGGGGCTGATGGGGGCCGTGCCGGTGTGGGGGTGCAGAGCCAGTGGCGGGGTCTCGGGGTGCACCGCAGGTACTCGTGTAGTTGTTGTGCTGGCCTGCCCCAGCCTGTGGGCTTCTAATTTACTGCTTTCCTTTTACCGTAAAACTGAAAGGGGAAGGTGCACCCTTTAATCACTGCCTCCGGGGCCCCGCCTGAAACCACACAGAGACCGAGCGCAGGCTAGGAGTTAATGCTCCTTCCGACACCTTTTTATGATTCATGGGCCTGACCTTGAGCCATAAACCGCTCAACCTCCTCGCCACACCGGCAGTATTTACAGCCCCGCGCAGCCACGGAGGCCGAGCCGCGGCCGGGGCGCGCACGCAGGTACGCAGCCCCGGGATGCAACAGGTACACGGGTGGAGATGCGCAGGTTGGGACGGTTGGGGATGCCCACGCAGGTGGATGGAGCACACGGAGATGCAGATGCATGTTGTGCACCAATTATGCACACTCATATATGCACACAGAGGCATGCATAGGTAAATGCCGCACGATGCCCTGCACCATGTCTTGCTCCACAGGTGAGACCTATAAAAGCCAGCACTGGTCCAAACTGGAACAGCTGAGGTCTACTGGTTAAAGCAAACCTATCCGGGTAGGCTCGGATCAGCCACATCCTTGCTTTGTGCCTCAGTTTCCCCACCGCCGCAGCAGGAAAATTAATCCCGACCCATCGTGTTTGCATGGAGTGGGGAGGCCGAGCTTGTTAATGTTTGCAAAGTGGGCTTGGCTCCTGCGACAGAATGAGCCAGAAATGTGAAGGTCGTTATTATTAGCGGGATTAAAGCAATTTAACCCAGCAATGAGGGGGTACAGGTGAACGTTGCAGCCGCGCTCAGCAACGAATCGCACACACGCGACCCCAAAATAGAGACAAATGCTACAATTACGGCTCATTTTAGAAACACTGGGCAGAACTAAAGAGGTCCCAGCGTGCCCTCTAATGCTTTTACCCAAACAAGACGCTCTCTGAAGCAGACAGGAGTGAGATAGGCTGTTCCTGGACACATCCAGAGCCCATATGAGCTGACAGTGCCCACTCAGCACATGTACAAGTCTTTTTTTTTTGAGCATACAGGTTGCCGAATTATTTTTCTTTCCTCCTTGCAGAACAAAAGAGGGAAAAAACATCCTTATCTCGGAAAGCAGAGTTCAGGAAAAAGCTACTGGTCTTTTGGACTCACCGAGTCCCCATTGGTAGCCTTGCTTGTCACCGAGAATTTATCAGCCAAACGCAGCGCTGGAATAATGCGCCATATAAGTAGTGCATAAACAAACTTCAGCATGATAAATGCCCTGCTTTGAAGCCATAAAGTTATTAGCTAGTGGCTGTTAGCTACTGCTTAGCATGGGACACGCTCTTTCCGTTAACCCCTGGCTGGCCCTGGCCGAAACCTGCGGAGATTCCTGGAGGCCACCTCAGCCCAAGGTTACAGCAAAGTGCCCAATTCTCGGGCACACAGCCCCAGAGCTGCTGTGGGAGGTGCTGGTGGCCGAGGGCGAGCTCCCATCCCTCTCCCTGTAAAACCATCCCTGCGAGGAGGCAGGAGATGCTATGGCAGCGGGACTCAGGCTGCCTCAGCACCTGCTCCTCATTAGAAGTGTTGAAGAAACTCGTAATTAGAGCCCTGAGTATTAATTAATCTCCATGACCCTCATTCTGCTTCCTCTCCCACAGCTCAGGAGGTCCTGGGCCAAGTCCCCGTGTTCAGAGCAGCCGAAGTTGCCCTGTCCCTCCCTGGCTCCCCTCTGGCTGGGCTTGGCTGGGGACACATCCCCCTCCTTTGGGCACAGTCAGCACCTTGGGGACAGCACTGAAGTGGCCGAAACATCCCCAAATCAGCAGAGCTGCTTTTAGGTTAACTCTGCCTGCACAATCCCTTGCAGCGTGGCTGAGAGCAGAGCTGAGCATCCCAGGGGATGCTGGAAACAACCTATACCTGGACACCTCCCAACACAACGGAGTGCGGGGCAGCCAGCCCGGCCCAAAACCACCCCCGAAAGGTCTTGGAGCATCCCATCTCTGCCCATCCACACCTTGCTTGGCTCCTGTAGAGCCTCAGAATTAAGGGGCATGGACACAGCTCCTTGGCAAGACACTGCCCAGGTGCAACCTTGAGGACCGGTGCGCCACAGAGAGCAAGAAAACCAGATATGAAATAAACCCAAACTTTTCTGACTCCCTAGCAACCACCAACTGCTGCCCTCATCTCATTTTTTCCCCCTCCTTTTTCTGCTGCAGCAATAAAAAGGGGAAAATCAACATCCAAATGATCTTGTTTATGGTGACTAAATAAGCTGCATGTGCTTAATCCGTTAGAGTTTAATGAATTTACGACTTGCTTTGGAATTTGACAAGGGCTGTAAAGGAGTAATTAACATTTATCAGTGTGTTTTTTACACACACCCCGCCCTCCTCCCGGCTCCCTTCCCTCCTCCTGCCGCCTGGCGCGAAGCAGCACTGGGTATCGGGGGGGATATAAAAGCGATCAATTAATTCTTAATAATCTCGGGGCAAGATTGTAGAGTGGCAGTATGAACTCAGGGAGTGTCAATAAACGTGCCAAAGGTTGGTCCCCCCCCTTCCAGGTGCTGCAGCGGAGGAATGTGGGCGGCCGGGAGGGGACGGGGCTATGGTGGGACAGCCCTGCACCCCTGTCCTGCTCTGTCACACCCCACCGGCCTCCTGAGCCGTTTTCTGTCACCAACTGGGACAGAAACCACCACAACTGGTGGCTTCTGGGACAGCAGGAGAGCAAGCAGCAGGGCTGGTTTCAAGAGGGATCCCCATCTAACGCAGCGCTGGTGGTGATGGTTTGGAAACGCAACCCCAGTGATGACCTGTGCCAGCCGATAGCTCTGTTCTGATGGACCTGAACCTGTTGAGAGTGAACCCAAATCCTCCCCACCGTGACCGCAGGGCAAACATCTGCCCAGATGGAGAGCACAGCCAGTGGTGCTGTCACCTGCACTGTCCCTGTGTCACTTCACTGTCACTCGGCACAGGTGGCCGCTGCTGTTTCAGTTTTATTGGTCATGGGGAGACCTCAGTGCTGACCTCTGAGACAAGAGAGGGGGCTCGCACCTCGCTTCTGCCCACCCCTCCTGGCTGCTCAGCAGGGCTGGGAGCAGGGATGCGATTTGGGGGCTGCAAGGGGATGAACTCAGGCTCCCCTGCTGGGCTGGATGTCACCTAAAGACCCTGGGGGTCCAGCGTGCCCTGCCCTGGGCCACTTCCCTTGGCAGTGCTGGGGAGCAAAGCCAGGAGGAGCCGCAGACATCGGCGTCCTGAAGGTGGGACACATCTCTGCTGGTGTGACCGCAATGTCCTGCTGGGGCAGCCTGCGCCTGGGCACCCATGGGGGAAGAGAGGGGTCAGTGCTCCTGCAGGGCAGCAGGCTCCATGGAGGAGACAGAGAAGGATCTGAGCTTGGCTGTGGGGCAGAGGGTCCTGGAGACCCACAAACAAAACCTCAGGATGATAAATCCTCTGAGGTTTGAGACTGTCCGGGGATCTGCTCTGGACAGAAACAAATTCTCCCTGTCGAACGTAATGGCCCAGAAATAAGCAATGAGGCAGGGATGGAGAGGGCTGGACCCAGGGGTCTGGAAAACCTCCACCCAGCCCCATGCCAAGCCCCCTTGGGGGCAGGAGGTGGGGGCAGCGATCCCCTCCCAGCAGGCTGGGACCCACTGGCTCGATGGGGCAGACTTGGGGTTTCTTGCAGCCCTAAGCAGGATGAGCGCAGGACAGGCAGGGCAGAGAAGGGGAAAGTAATGGCATGAATTTGCACTCTGCATGGCCAAATTATTGGGGAGCACCGGCTCCCAGCAGCCTCCCAGCGAGAGTCCCCAACCTCGGGCACGCTCGTGTTGCCAGGGCTGCGCAAAAGCCTGCCCGTCCTGCACACACGCATCCCAGGGAGGGAGAAATGAAGGCACAAGGAGGGGTTTCAGGCCACCAGGACAGGTCCCAGCACGCTAACATCCTCTTCACTCACTAAGCATCAGGTCTGGGTCTCCGTCACACAGGTGACGCACCAACATCCATAGCCAAAATTGCTCAGGGACCACTCGTCGGTGCCAGCTGCCCTGCCTTGAGCTCAGGGAGCAGTGCTCCCGCATCCAGGCTCCACCGCAGCCCCATCGCTTGACCCTGGGATCCCTCCTCAGGATGTTGTGGGGCAGTGAGGGGGCTGTGATCCCCCTGCCTGTGCTGGCTCAGTCGCTGCCGTGTCAGCCAGTCTAAACAGCAGCTCCTCCCGCAGAGACCTCGCGCCGGGGGTCGGCAGCTCCGAGTCTCTGGGATTCGTCACGGTATCGCTGGAGCTACCAAAAAACCTCTCGGACAAGGCACCCCAAAGGGTTGGGTGGACCAGACCCAACAACACCCAGCTGAGGCCATGGGTGGGATGCAGGTGGCGTGGGCTGGTCCTCCCTGGCCTCACCTTGCTCTGCGCAAGGCTGCTAGGCTGGGGAAGGAGCGTGGTGGTGATGGGGCGATGCTCGGCCACCGCTCGCTGCTTTGCGACCGCATTAATGGCACTACAGTTCCTAACAAAGAGCATTTACCCAGCGGCATCCCCAGTTTCTTTCCATTTCCCTTTTCTGTCGCTCAGGTGTGACAGTTTTAATACCCATAAATAAGAAGGTGGATGGTAAGCATAACCGGACATGCAGCCCTGTGTCAGCTTTTCTCCATCTGCTGGAGCCCTTGGGTCATGTTTAGAATCACAGAATATTAGGAAACACAGAATATTAGGAATCACAGAATATTAGGAGTTGGAAAGGACCTCAAAAGATCATCCAGTCCAACTCCAAATGGATGGCAGAAGGGTTAGAAGGGGTTAACAGGAGACTCCCAAGTCCCCCAAGCATCTTGCCCAGGGTCTTAAGCCCATAAGCAGTGGTGCTAAAGATGATTTTGAGCCATGAGTATAAGAAATCTATTGATCTTTTGGACTCTATAATGACAGATTAACCAATTTAATAAAACACCTATTAATCATGCATTAACCCTTTTCAGCTATTTGCACGTTGAACAGCAAATTGACAAGGGCACTGGGATTTCTAGGAAGCTTTTTGCAGGGGGACGGGGGGGGAGGAGGTTTCTTTGGATAACAACAACAACAAGAAGAAAATAATGCAAACTTACAGAGGGGGAGAGTTAAAATCATACGATGAGTGGCAGTTGCAGACGCCTGGGGCCCTCTTTGGTTGTCGCTTCTATCTGGCAATCAATCGACAAGAAATTGAGATTATGAAACATCGCGCCTGTGATCAAAGGAGGTGGGCATCCTTCCCCCATCTGAAGCCAAATCTCCACTCCCCCACAGGAACCAAGGACAACCAACGCCAGCAATTTGGCCCACGGGTCTTTATGGCAAACTCTGAGCCAGGACACAACATCTTAAAGGTGGATGTAGATGCCCGTGATTATTTCTTTATGGGGACTAATATCTAAGAGAGACAGAGGAAAAGGACAGGGAAAAGGGGAAAGCAAACACCCGGCCAGCTTGGCTCAGCTGGGGATGGACACTGGCTGCTCACCCCCTCTCCTTGCCCACCCCAAAAACCCACAGCATCGGCATGGGACGATCGCCCCACAGCCCAGGGGCCTCTTGTGCAAGCGCTGGGGAGGGGGCAGGCGCCGCTTCCTCCTGCCCCGGCCGTTGCAGCCTCAGAAACCACCGAGACCCCGGTGCGTTAGGAACCGCCTGGAGGCCGGGGCTTCCTGCAGGTGTCCCCATGCCCATGAATCACACCTTGTCATGGCTTGGGGTGCCCAACGGCCCCGGCCACCGCCGAAATGCCCCAAAGAGCCCTGTCCCAGGATGCACCCGCTCCCCCCCCACAGCATCCTGGCCAGGCGAGGGTTAAGCAGGCATTAATCACCCCGTTTGAGAGACGTTTCAAAGCCTCTTCCAAATATTATAAAAAATGTCTTTAATCATCTAATAGCGCGAACTCTGCTCATGATGGATGGAGAGAAGTCGCCTCTCTCCTCCTGATCCTAACAGATGAGGCTGAAGAGCTGCTGCTCCAAGGGGAGAGGGGGGGAAAGTTGGGGAGGGGGCTGCGGGAAGAGAAGGACATTTCTCAACCTCCCACCAGAGCAGTTATAAATATGAGGTCATACAGCAAGAGATGATAACGCATTAAGGGCTCTTGAGATATTAGTCTGTCAGCCTCGTTAGACACAGCCTATTTGGGGCTGACTGCATAATTAGAGGCTGGGGTACCCATAACTCATTGGTGTTTATACGGCAGGAAGGGGCTACACTCACCGTCACCCTCAGCCCTCTGAGAAGTCATCTTCAGCAGGCATCAAATCCTACTTCCCGCTGCCAAAATAACGCGGATCCTCCTCTCCCGCTTCCAACCTCCTGCCCTTCCCACTGCACCCTCTCCTCTCCCCTCCTTTTTGGGTGCAAAACAGGGGCACGGGGGTGAATGACTTGCCCAGGGTGCCCCGGGGTGGTTTGTGACCAAGCGTAGGAGTCCTGGCTCCCAGGACTTCCCACTTCCCCAGCTTGCTGAGGAACGGCCTGTGCTGTGCCCCAGAAAGGGACTGCAACCCCCGAGCACCCCCAGGCAGCCTCCACAGCTGGTTTGGCTCTCAAGTTGGGCTGGAAACACCTTGGGAGGTTGGATATACTTGGACGAAGGTGTTTCTGGGGAAGCCTGAGCAGAAATGAGTCCAGGAAAAGGCAAAAAATATGCATATATATATATATGTGCATGTTGTCACTCCTGCCCTGCCATGAGCATCCCCAATCCCTGACTTGCTGTCCCTCATCTGAAACGTGCACCAGGGACTCCTTTCTAGCACAGGGACCACTTTCTAGCCCAAGATGCTGCCCTGCGTGGGCAATCTCCAAAGGGCAGGGCAGAGACCCCCAGTACAGCTGCACTCAGCCTGGGTCTGGGGAGCATCCAATGTGGGGCAGCCAGGGACCCCATGTTTGCTGTGGGGCAGCCAGGGACCCCATATCTGGCAGGGAAGCTGGCAAGGGGCTTGGCTTTCCACGTCCCCTCCGCTTTCTCTTCTCAGTTCTCCCTAGGTGGTGGTGAGCCCTGATGTGGAAGGGCACTTCCCAGACAAAAAATTGAACAAGTGAAACAGGGAAGGAGAGCGTTTCCCTTCTGCAGTGGTGCAGAGCAAGGACACCGCAAGAGCCAGCTCCTGCTCGAAAGGGAACAGAGAGGGAGCAAGGAGCAGGAGAAGGCAGCCGAAAGCTGTCCCGAGCCCTGTGCACCCAATGGAATTGGTTTTGCAGCCCCAACCTTCCCAGCATCGTGCCCTTATCACTGCCAAAGTCTCCAGCATGGCCACCTCATCCCCTCTCCCCGCTTGGCCACCACAGTCAGGGAATGGGCAAGGGGTCTGCAGAGGAGGGGGCAACCCCATGGCTTCCCGGGCTGAGGTAGGATAATGAATCCTGATGGGGGAAGTGACCTTTTCCAAATGCCACATGTCATTGGATTTTATATCACACCAGGACAATGTGCCATGGGTATTAAAATCGTTTTTCCAATAGAAGTGTGTGTGTGTGTATGTGTGTGTCGGGGAGAGATGTGAGAAAAATGAAACGAAGATGGGAAAATTGGGCTGCCTCTAAACATGGCCTTTAGGAAAGACTGAGGTCCTCGCAGAGTGGAGCTGACAGAGATGATCCATGGCCTTTGCTCCCGAGATCACGGGTGATTTTGTCAGGGCAATATGACTTGTCCAAACCCCATGACAGAACCAGGGAAAAAAGGCTCAGGAGTCCTGATCCCCATCGCTAAAGTCTTGCTGAGACCTCTACAGCGTCCCCTCTGCTGTGGGGGGACACCTCGGGGGCTGCTCTGCCCATGGAGGCACACACAGAGCACAGATCACCTCGCACGTGTGCTCCTGGGCACCCGTGGGTGTTATCCTGGGCTGTGCACGTGGAGAAAGCAAAGTTCCCCATGACAGCCGATGCCAAGGTGCTCGGCCTCCTCTGGCCTTCCAAGCAGCCTGTGTCACCGCGTGCCACCCCATCGAGGTGCATGGAGCATCTAGAGAGCGATCCAGGCACATGGGTATGAACATCTCCTCACATCCATGCCAGGATCCATTCCTCTGCGAAAACACAACGTCAAAAGGGAGGCGCTGGAAGCCAAATTCACTTGAACTCCAGCCTGTTCCCTCGATCTGCAGGGCAATTGTCCGGCTGAAATAACAACTCTAGGACAGAAAAAAAAAAAGATGGGACAAGCTGTGTTTGTTTATTCAGCTTCTTTCTCCCCGTCTCCTCTCCACAATGCCCTGACACCGTGTCCTGCCGCGCTGGGGCTGCAACCCCAACGGGCCAAATTTATGCCAGCTGGAGCCCTGTTTACAAGCCTTGGCCTGTTTACAGCATGGTCCATCCTGCCCAGGACCAGGCAGTGGGGTGGATGCTCTGTGGGGCGGCCTCTGCCATGCCCAGGCTGCCCATGAGGTCCCTGGAAAGATGCTCGATGGCCTGCACCCTCCTTGTGTTTCCACACAGGATCCCAG
>NW_010169880.1:0-5327 GCF_000695765.1 Mesitornis unicolor
TTCTGTGATTCTGTGATTCTGTGATACCTGACCTCTCTGAGAAACACATATCCTGTGTTATGATGCAATGTGAGGAATGAGGCCACTTTGGCTTGGCAGACTAAAGGGTGCATCACAAAAACTGCCACCACAGGTAAAGGTAATGGGAGCAGTTGGTCAAAAGCATCAATAAAAGCAAAAACCTGACTCAGAAGAGAAAATGAACCATGAGCCATTTTCTTTAAAGCGTTGCTCTGGGCGCAGCACAAATACACCAAGCAGGGTTTGCTCATTAGAAGGCAGGTCTACATTTGAGCTTGTTAAGAATGCAAGATGAGGCTTTGCATCCCATTTAGCAAGTCTTCAAATCATTTGACCACATTTCTTTCCTGTAGATTCCCTTCTAATCATTCCACTGAGGACACAGCAGATAATCTTACATTTAATTTATGCAGCTTTGTTGTTAAGGAGAGTTAATAATGTGAAATGATTTATCCTCAAGGAATAATTTAACCATCCCTCCCCCTCCCTGAATGAAAGAACAGAAAAGAAATGTGTGTCTGGTTCAAGCAGTCAAGTAAGTACATACAAACATCCTCACAGATTTGCATCTTTAATACAGGCGTGTGTAATTTCCCATTGTGTATGCAAATGTGAATTGCACATACACACTCTTCTTCAGAGTGAGTTTTCAGCCTAAGTACTCAGTTGCAAGCACATATTTGAAAATCTGAGTCTTGCTTCTTTAAGATATTCAAGCACAGGAGCAGGATTTCATAGCTGTCATTTGGATAATTAAACTCTTCATTAACAGTTGTTCTCGAACCAGTGGGTGACCTTTAATTACGGATGAAAGTACTCAGAAATGGATTTCAAGCATTAAGAAACTGCAGAGGACCCTGTGCCCTCCACTCCTCTCCAAGTCCATTGAAAACCTTTGTAAAGCATTGGTTTTCCAAGAAAAATTATGCCGGGTGAGGCAAAAATATGTTTCTATGTCTAATATATCAGACAAATGTTTAGTTAACTTTATTGTAACTACAATATTGTAATTTTTTTCAGTCTTTGCCATATGTTACCTAGGTCTTTGATACCCTAACCTGGACACCAGCAGCAAGTTGTATCCACACCAAAAAATAATGTGAAAAATTAGCAAGATCACAATAAGAGCAGTGCACAGATGGGCACATGCTGTATTTTTAAGTGGGTGGAAGACTGTAGAGAAGGATAGAGCGATATGGGCTTTTCTGTTGAGTCATCCAAATATCCAGTGCTAAAATCCTGCATTAAAGGGGCTATTTTGCCTGAAGTATAGCTTCCAGGGAACAAGTAATAGACATTTGCATGGGAAAATCCTATGGAGAGAGAAATTTAAAAGGTGCAGGTTTTTATTTCATTGTTAAAGAACTGTGTTAAAGAAAAAATGCAAAAGATTGATACATAAAGTGTGTATACATGTTGTCTCCAGAAAAAGGGATAGCAGATCCTTGAGGGGCCGTCCAGGTTCCACACTGCACCATCACCAGACACCTTTGCATTGCAATTTTTTGTATTGCTTGAGAGCTACAAAGGCCTAATTAGCTGTAAATGCTCCCAGTTTCTTCTTCTTTTCTTGCTTATGCTACATGGACAGGCATGTGCTTCTTGGACATCTCTAATCTTGCCTCTTCGTTGCCTCAGCTTTACCCCATCTTCGTCCTTTCCATGATGATAGTTCCAGCTGACTGTGCTTAGAAATGAGCACAGTGGCTGCTTTTACCTGCAGCCACATATGAACAGATTCCCTGTCCCTTAGAAATATTTCTTCATGAATCAGCAGCTAGAAGATCAGAAGTCTGCTCATTGCTTTCTGTGTACTGCAGTGCACATACCTTCTTACACTGCCTTCCAGTTTCTATCTCCCATTTTGGCTATTTGTTTGACTGTTGTGAGGATAACTGGCCCTTTCAAACAGTCACTGTTGAAGCCAGCTGACTTCAGTAAATCAGGGTGAAATGCACAGATCCCTCTCCCTGTGTTCTGCATATTCTCTGGACTTTGTTGGGGGAAAAAAATGTTATTTTTACACAGGTGATTCAGAGTTTTCCTTCCCCCCACTGCCAGCTGCAGCTTTGCCTTGTCCCACAAATATCTCAGTGGAATGAGGTATCCCCAAGGCACTTGGGGAGTGTCTTGGTCCTTGCTGAGGAAGGAGAAGAAAGGAAACACAGACTGGAGAAAGCGGGGCCATCAAAAGCTGGAAAAGTACAGCCAAATTAGGGCAGCTTCAAACAATCATCACATGCTCCAAGGACTGCCTGGGCCCACATCAAGGAAAAGCCCAAAGCCTTTCTTTTTTTCATTCCTGAGCCAAGGTCTGCACTAAGACAGGATTCACTCTCCCATGGCATCTCTGCATATATCTATATGGCATGACGCCATGACAAAATACTGAGTTAGCAAGGGCACCAGAAACAGCAGTTTTGCCCTGTTAAACTCTGTTTCTCAATAGAGCTAGCTTGCCTGGACTAGGCAAAAATTGAGTTGAACTAGACTGTTTTTCTAAAGGTGGCATATCCATGTCACTGCATTTTCACCATGTTGACTTAAACAAGTTTGGGGCTTTTTTTCCACTAACTTCAGCTTCTTCTGCTACCCAACATTACCTTTCTCCTGCATTACTTGTTCTTTCTTCTTTCAATGACCACCACGGCCCACACCACCGCTTTTAGTATCAGTTTTCCTTCCTCCCATGAATGGTGGCATCTTTTCGCATGATTCCATCAGAATCACATCTGATACACTCATTAGTCACTGAAAAAGCTTTCAAGGCGTCAGTATTCTATTTTTTCACATAAAGGTGTTGTTTACCTCATGGTAACACTCTGCCTACAGAATTTTTTTCCATGCATTTAACACCATCATAACTGGTGCTCAGCTTCAGCGCCTGATCTGCAACATTCCACTCATGAAGGCACCAGCTCAGTGATGTGTTTGATCTCAGTTTCGCTGTCCCTTGTGTATCTGTGTTAACTAGACAAGTTCCTCAAAAGTGACCTCCCATTTTGACTGCCCTGACTGTAGTTCCTAGTCCTGTTTTGATGTTTATCAGTACCAGCAGAAGAGATCTGCTTTAGTCCATGAGGAGGGCCATCTGTGAAGTCATGTGAAACGAGAAAGAAAGCGAACGACCTGTGTTCAGAACTGTCTCATTGTCTCTTGAAGACCTTGAAGAACACTTTAAGAGCAGCTTCCAAACATCTCCATGTATCTACATATCATGTAGCAATCATAAGGCACCACAATGTCACCATTGCTAAGCCACGTCCAAGAACTCACCATGTCAGACCTGCAGTCTGTACAGCACGGTGGGACCTCTCCTGTGAAACATGCGTGCAAGCATTTGTCACCACAAGTTAAAAAGGGTCACTAGTAGTTAACTAGTTAGGTAATTAGGCAATTGATTACACAACTAATTAGGTCTAATGTACTTTCTTCAAAAGATCCATCCAGGAATCCTTTCCTTTGTTTCCTCTTTAGGAGTTCATTTAGTTCATTTGGTAATTTGTTAATGACTTCATTAACAAATACATTTATTTTCTTTCTGCAAAGAGTCCCATATGAGTCATAGCCTAAGTGGCTTCTGGTTACTTCTTTCATAATTAAAGATCCTTTTTCAATAGGTGAGAGACAACGCCAGTGCTCGCTCTGGCGTCCTCTTGCCTAGCAGACACAGATGGCAATGCCTAAGGCTGTGAAGCGAGCTGAAGCTGTTTGCGTAACACAGGTTTTCTTTTCTTGTTGAGTTAATGCAATCTCCACACTTCCTCACTTTTGCAAAGCTCCGGTTAACAGTTGTATGCAGGCAATATTGAAGGCAGAGATTTTCAGAGGGACCTAAGGAATTGGGTAAGCAGGATTCATGGACACTCACAGGGAGACCTTCTTTGAAGATTCGAGTTTTTAGCATCCCCTTAGTCTTGGAGAACTGTTTAGGGGCACGGGTTATGGTTTTGCAGCAGACAAGATGATCATCTGCCCTATTTTACTTAACACTTACTTACGCAAAGGCTAGTCCCCAGCAGTGCCCTTCTTACCCTCATGGTTTTCTTTCCCTCACAAAAGACCATGAAAATAAAAAGGCTTTTGAGAGGCGAGCCTGGAAAAGCACTTGCTGCTAGCAGAGTGAGGAGAATCAGAAATGAGAGAGGGAGGGAGGGAGGAAGGGAGGGACGAACGGAGGGATGGACGGATGGATGGATGGATGGATGGATAATGTCCAGGAAAATAAGATGTGATAAGGCACATAGCAGGTGCTTTTGCCATATGTCAGAAGTAGAACAATTTTTTCTAAGGCTGCACCCAGATACCAGATGGTATTGGGGCAAAATTTTCCATGTCTTGTGCTTTTCAGTCAGCAAAGAGAAAATGGCTGTCTGACTAGAGAGTCCTAGTGAGGCTTTCAAAGGCTTTATCCCTTTTTTAATGTTGGCAAACTCTGAAGAAGCAATGTTGAGGAATGAGGGAGGGGGAAGATGTAGATTGAAAATTCTTTTACTTAAAATAAGACTGTACAAATAATTCTTATGAAGGAAGTGAAAAGAATTGCACTGAAAAAGCTCATAAAAAAACCAATGTTTAATTTTTCTAAGCTGGGCCTCCTGCAAGCACTACTCTGCATCGAGACTAATATTCATCCTTGTTCAGAAAACCAGCACAAGGACTATTTCTACAATAAATGACCTTTAAAGGGGGGCTGACATGATGTGTAATTTTTGTGCTGGCCCTCTGCACTGCAGCGAATTGCACATTGAGGAAGGAATGCTTGCCTTTCACCTACAAAAAATTGCCAGCACCTGTCCCATTGCCCCCAGCCACTCCTAACACACATTTGTTTATGTGCCCTTTTGGCTTCAAAGCTCTGCATCATGACATAGCAACATAGCCAAATGTTATTAAAAAAAAAATGCATGGTAAAATTCTTCCCTGAAAGATAGGCAACTCATGCCTATTACCTGCAATCAGGATGGTATTTTCTGAGTTGAAAGTCCCAGAAAGGAGGCCAACAGGCTACAGGAGCACCTGAGTTCCTGTTTGCTCTAGCTGCATGGAAAAAAGCAGAGGGAAGAAAGCCTGGGCAAAGGGAAGGTGTGTTGGAGTTTGGTGACTCCACTCCCAGCCTTTCCAAGCAAATGCCTTCCCCTCTGCAGAGTCTGGTTGAAGGGCTGGAAGGCAGTGAGAGGGCAGGAGATAGAGCCCACAAAATCATCTGTCCTCTCAACAGCCAAGCAGCTGGGCTGGCCATTGCTTCTGGCAGGAACTCATATGTATTCTTACATAGAAATAAACCAGATAAGCTCCTCTGCTGA
>NW_010169880.1:5358-20485 GCF_000695765.1 Mesitornis unicolor
CAGACAAATTTACACACATACACAAAAAACCCCCTTGTTTTTTTCACCAAGCACCACTTTTACCACAGCTGAATGCGTCTCATTGCCTCATCGCTTCCAGACTTTATCTCCATCTTTTCCTTCAATTTTCATTAAACCGACTGATTTCTAACCAAATCCTTCCTACCGTCAAAAAGCCTGTCTGCAATGAGCATCCCATTTGCCACTCTCACAGCCTTGCCATGCCTGCACAAGGTACTAATGTCTCCACTAGCAACAGAGTGAACTCTCTCCCCACCTCATGTCTGCATGGCAACAGGCATGCAGGGACCCCATCCCTCGCTGTTCCCTGGGCAATAATGTCAAAATCAACAATCACAGCAGTGTCTGCGGACTGACTTGAGCATCTTCTTCACTCCTTGGAGGTCATTGGAGCTGCGTTGCCTGACAAACTTACACATGTATATGCAAGGTGTGCTTTCCCCAGGCAGCACGTTAGGTGCTGCAAAATGAGAGCAAGCCCTCAGTGCCTTTGCAAAATCGCTTTTGATCATGCACCACACAAGAGTAACTTGCAGAGAAAAGCATATGAAATAATTGAGCCTATATTGTCCTACCTACTGTGCAGGCATTAAAGTAAAAGAGATGGTGGGGGCTGCACAGAAGAGAGCAGACAGGGGGCTGCAGAGTCCCTGCCTTCCTCTCCATTTCATATAGCTCCTTCTTCCTACTGCAAAACATGAGTGTGTATTATGAGCAAGGGAGCAAGAATGGAACTGGGAAAATAAACACGTTGTGCTGGGCAACTGCATTGTTCTTGGTACTTGTTAAGACCCAGGACACAATAATAAGATGGAACTTGAACACCATTGATTACTCAATGGCGTGATCTGCGAGCTTGATGGGAACAAACTGAGCCTGACAGCTACTTGAAGGCTGGCCTCAGCTTTCTGAAGGGAGGGTGACTAGTCTCTCTGATTCCAGCCCAAGTCTACATATTCTCTGTGTGTACCATTTTAAAAGCTAAAGCATTGTTCAGAGCAGGAGAAAGCACCCAGGCCAGCTGGCTACAAGGATCAGGCGGCACTTGCAGTGTCTACAGCTCTCCCATGGTTACAGCTCCTTCGTGTCATGCCTCATTCCTTGCTCGCCATGCTGCACCACATTTCTCTTCTACAACCTAGTTCCCTGTTTTCCTCCACTACCTCTCAAGACATACATGTTCCCTTATCTGCTTTTCTGCTTCTGCCATTTTCCTTCCTGTTACATCTCTGAACCAATGTTTTCGCATCTCTCTCTTGCTTCAGCAGTTGCCCTGCCTGTAAGGGACACCAGTTATAAAGTTACAAAGTAATGTCTGAAACAGAAAAACATTGCAATCAAGAAACTTCTCTTTAAAAACTAAGACCATATTTTGCCTTTGATTTTTTGTGTGTCTTTTTTCCTTTACAACATCCTTAGTAAACATGAAAGGGATACTGACAGTTTTCATTTATTTCAGAGCTGACTTTTCATCAGAGGAAGCTTTCAATGTTCTCTTTATCCCCTCTACCCATGCATTTCTTTCCTTTCTTCTCCTACACACAATGTTTTCTTTCCCTTTCCGTTTTTTATTCTATGCCTACAAGCATAGACAATGAGCACGGCTCTTGGGCAAATGTTTCTCTTCTGATGGGAATAGCCTTAGCTCCTCAAGCAGGCTTGAGGGGACAACAACAATCTCAGAGGGTATGGCAGAAAGCCTGAGCTTGGTCATTGTTCCCCAGGGTGAGCAAGCAGCTAACAGTGGGAAAATTCAAGAGCATTAAAAGAAGAAATGACAGGAAAAGCCTTGGCCAAGTCCAAAGGATCCCTGAAAGCATTTGTGTCCTGACTGGGTGTAGACTTTTGCCAAGACTAAACCCTGCAGAGGAGCTAGGTTTAGATATATTGAGATGGAGAGCTAGAGATGCTAACAATTATGAAAACTGATCGTGACATTACAGGACATTGTCTGGCATTTACCAGACAAAAAGAGCAATAGCAGAGAAAAGAAAGCTGCTGTCCTTTAAAAGCCCTGCCAAAAAAACCCCACTGCTAAGGAGCCTTCAGTCACAAAATCAGACTGGCTGGATGCGTGCACCCAATGCTCTCCAGGTGGCCCAGCCAAGCTCCTAGCACCAAGCAGACACTCCAGAAAGCAGAAATGCCATTTGCTGGGCAATTCCTCATATATTTTTCTCCTCTTCACTTTCCCTCGCTCTTTGCACATTTTCTCTTTGCTTGGTAAACCCTGCAGGCAGAGAGGAAGGGCACAGCATCTGCAGATGGGGACCTGGCAGCAGGCTGTCGCTGCTGCTCACCAGCACTTGTCAGCTGGGCTTGGTGAGGCCAGAGGACAGGGCGAGCTTGTGCAGTGCACCCACGCTCTCCTAGCACCAGGGTTTTATGTCCACCTTCTATTTTTGTACTTGTGATGCTTCCTCATGGTTTCCTAGCCATTCCCTTTAGTGGGATTTACTCACAGTTGCAACTCTTCCATATTAATAATTCAAAAACTTCCCTTTCCTCTTAAAGTAGAAAGCAGCTGTCCTGGATTTTTACAGCTTCCAGTGCTTAGCATATGAATGGGATGGCATTAGCTACCGCTGCTGCTTGGTAGCTGTTTCTGATGTATCTTTCAGCATTATTTATAACCTCACTGCTCTGCTTTCTAGACTTGACCCATGCATCTGCCAGGAATGGACGTCAGGCTTTCTTCTCAGAGCAGTGAGTATTGCTTTCTCCTTTCTCACACCTGCAACCTCACCAAGCTTTTCTGGACAGCTCAGTTAACATGTTCTTTTGTCATGACTGAGAGTGAAGAAACTGTTAACCTCTTCCTCCAAACTTCTTCCCATAGAGGAGTTAGACCAAAGTTATTTGACCCATAGCTTTTGCAGGTTTATCTGGTAGAAGAATGTGAGATTTTAGTGTAGCATAATGAAAATGTGCACTAGGATAATGCAAATGTGTACATGGTACTAAAAAAAAAAAAAGAGAACTGACTTGTTGCTTTCAGTTTAGAGAGCAATAGTCTTCACATTGCAGCATACACTCTGTAAGTTCGGTCAAACTTCTTTTGACCTCTGAGCCATTTTGGACTAATAATACAATTTTTTCTGCGAAGACTTAAGGTCCCGGCTTGTTACAGGTTGCCGTGAAGTAAAACCTAGTGGCTTATGCAGCTGCTCAGGCCAGAGATCCTTTTTGGCCTCCGATTTCTTTTTCCGTCTTGGAAAGTGTCATGGTTTAGGGCTGGGCTGTCACCACCAGGGCAGAAAGTAAGGTACCATGGATCTGCAGGGAGGTTTTTGTTTACTAACCAGTTCAATTGGAAAAAATGCTACAGATTAGGAAATGCCGTGCTTTAATATCTCAGAAAAATGTACTTGTTATGCCGGAGAACTTCTGATGTTGCAAAGCTTTTAGGTATAGTATTAAAAAAGAAAGAAAAAAAGAAAGGCGTTATCCGTTTTCCATGGTGACACCCACAGGTTGGCTGCTGTCAGGACACTGCTGGAAGCCTCTTCTTCTCCTTCATATTGGTCCTCAGAGACACCAGCGCTCCTGGCACACGTGCACCGGCTAGAAGCACTTACTCACTGCTCTGCTTCCCTAATGGCTTTGACCAGGTTCAGGCCATCGCATCTCAGAGGAATTTATCATGATGGGCTTTTACAGCAGTCACTTTGTGCTAGTGAAATAATAAAAACACTAATAAATTCTGGTCTTGCTTTGTGGCAATACAATAGGCTTTTATGTTGGAGGCTTGGTCTTGGAGAAGGACATGAAAACCAGGGCTGAGCAGCAGGACCTGACAGAAGTTTCTGAGCAACTGAATACTTTTGAACAGCCTTGAAATCAGACGTCTTGCCTATGGGAATACAGCAGAGCTCGCGGCCATGAAGGCTGGTGTACAAATGACAGGCACTCTCTGTGGCAGCTCCAGGGTCTTGGGAAAATCTATGCATAAAAAGCAGAGGTGCACAGTCCCAAATTGATGGGTGAGGAGCACCCCAAAGTGCATGTCTAACATGCTTGGTAACGTCAGGGTGCAGGGTGCTTGGGCAGCACAGCCATGCCCTCATCTACAGGAAACGCATGCCTCTGACACCAATGAGAGTGTTTCAAGCTGCTGAATATTAAGGGAAATTTTGCCTTATCAGAGATGCCCACTGCCCAGAGAGATGCTGAGATTTCCAGTCCATGTCTTGTGCACTTCAGGCTTGCGAGGGCATCCTCCACCATGATACATCTCCCTTCATCTTTGGGAAATATCTGAAATGCCCCACAATCCACACAAACTTCAGGGGACAGCAGCTCCCTCCTGCTTCAGCTTCTGGCTCAGGAGAGAGCTGTGAAGTGCAAGTTGAGTAAAATGAGGCCCGTCACAGGGAGCCAGGGCCACCGTGCTCAGCTCTGCCTCCATTCACACTATGCTTTGGGGGGCAATTTTGCCTGGATGAGCCATCACTCCCAGATGGCAAACAGTGGGCAAAGCAGCCTCCGGCACAGAGCTGTCTCTTGGCTTCTTCCCCCATCCAAGGTCAGCCCAGTGCCAGGGAGTCTCCTCCTCGGCATTGCTGCACCTGAAAAATGAGTTACACCGAGACTGACATTGCAGCATGCTCCCACACACAGCTGCAGAGTGAGTTATTTAACTGCATAGATATTATTGAAGTACAGACTATAATGCCTGTTTTATTTCCAAAGACAAAAAAGGAGCATTACATCATGCCTATACTAAGAAATACTCTTTCCTTAAGGACAGCAGCAGAAAGATTATCTCAAAAAGCGTGATAAAAATGCAAGGGTGCTAGCAGGTGGAGAGAGGAGAGGCCAGCTTCTTCCACCTCAGTGCCTGCGACCTTGTCTATGCTGCTCCTCTGCTCCCTGACTGTGGGAGATAACTCATTAGACAGAGAAGATAGGGTGTATAAGGGAGGTTTTGTGGTGCCTCCATCTCTTCTGTTGCTAGTGCAGCAATCACACCTTTACCACAGACATTTGCAGAACTGCCAGGAGTTCAGCAGGATGGAGATGTTGTGACCCACCTGCATAAAAGCACCAAGGCACCCACCGTCTCCTGGGGCCCTGAGGAGAGCAAAGAACCATGAAGCTCCCCACAGTGCACATTTAAGTTTGACATGGAATGCTGAAAAGGGACATCAGAGAATGCTCATTTGGCTGGCTCTGACCCATAGCCAGCCCTGCTAGCCCATCAGAGGGACCACAGCACAGGCAGGTGATACTGAATTTATCCCATCTGCAAGCACAGTGCTCAGCATTTGCTGCTTTCTTCATGTCAACAGCATCTGAAAGGTGCATAGGAAAAAAAAGTGTCTATAATTAGGCTGAGTCAGACCACTGACCAAGACTGGGGTTGTAGTTTCTCCTGTGTTATGTAAAAGATACACAGATTTCATTTCTACTGTCTGTGTTGTTGAAGCTGACAGGAGTTAGGATGTATTTAATACCAGGTGAGAAGTTGGAGACAGCGCTGCACACATGAGTGAGCCCTTATAGGAGTCTGACAGAAAAGATTCGCTTATAGCATAAAGGCAGATATTCGTCTTGATATATCTTCTGTCACCTGCTGCTGCAAATATGTCATTTTGTTGCTCTTCCTCCTCCTTCTCAAATAAGCATTTCACCTAGAAGGAAATTCAGAAAAACAGATTAGTCTATTTCCAGCCCTATAATAGATGCATATTCACTCTCTGTGCATTGGTAAAGATCTACAGTATACTTTCAAAGTGGTTTTTTTGTTGTTTTTTTGTTTTTGTTGTGGTAGATGTTTTTTTTTCTTACATTTCCAGAATATTTCATTTATGGGACAAGAAACTAATTCTATCAATGAAAAGAAAATTATGTGCTCTGGGGGTCAAGTCTACTATATTGCGGCAATGACTCCTGTATAGGGCCCAGCTCTCTGAGGTTCTCAGTGTCTTCTACAAAATACTCCACTGCTTCCTCCTTGAGAGGAAGACAACCTTCAGCATTGCCTTGCAAGGATAAAGGAAATAAACATTTTCCATATGTCTTTTAACAAAAGTGGATGCCAAGGTTCTGAGTTTTGCATAAAGACAGTTTAAAAGGGCTGCAATAGTGATGCTCACGGATGATTTATCCTTGATTAATTTGCTTATATCAGGTAGTGTATGGCGATTACACTGGGAAATTTGTATTAAGTTTTCTCTAATAAGAAAATAAGTTTATATTTTGAAAAAGTAATAATCAAAGGAATAACATTTCTGAATCTCTAGCTGTACCACTGTTATCTAGAAAAATACCAAGAATTTAAATGTCATATATTGGCCTAGCAAGTTCACACTTTATTTATGAATGATAATAATATAAAGAGATGCTTTCTTTGAAAAATTTCTAAAGAGTCAGAAAATTAAACCAGCAGCAGCAAAACTTGCACAAAATGAAATTTTAACCACCACCATGTTCCCAGAGCTATTCTTGGCAAGGTTGTCATATTTGTGTGAAATCTCAGGGAAGGAATGTGTACAAGCATTCTGCTCAGCATGAACCCCAGACACCCACCACACTGCTAGATTATATGTAATAATATGTTCCAAAAGAGAGATACACTGCAAAGAAAATTACACAACCCTTCACTGCATTTTGACACCCAGAAGGGAAAGGTGCCAGGGGAGTGATTTTCTCCCACCAAACCACACCAGATCCACAAAAATGAACCACGAGACTACAAGAAAAACATGCAGCTGGGTTGCCAGCAGCCACAAGATAGGACCACAGAAGGAAGACATCAGTCTCTGAGGAAGAAGGCGCTCTCTATGGGCTCCTTGCTCCCATCAGAGCTGTAGCTGTCATCTCCAGGGCTGTGAGCAGAGGCTCTACCCCACGAAACATTTATTTCTTCTTAAAAGCAATGTTATTGAGCTTACATGTTTGTTGAAGAATTAACTTATTTTTGTGTGTAATGGGAAAATCTGGATGCAAAATGGAATTACTGCAGTTTGCTGACTTTCTTATGGTACACTGGAGACTCATTCCAATGGGAGTGCCTGAATTTCCTTAAATAATGAGAAAAGAAATATCTGCAACATAAAGTGTGCTTTGTTCATGTATTATTATTGTTAGTATATGTGGTTTTATTCCTTAATATTACTGTCCTCTGACATTGATCTTGTAAGAGTAATGAAGTCTTGAAAACAAAAGAACATTCTGTTCTCCATTTGGCAAATCATTTCTCCATTATGTGTGCACATAAAGTGTACCTTCTTTCCAGGTCACTAGAAGACTATATCCTTCTCAGGGCTAGCTCAAGGCTCCTCAGTTGTTTTGCTGTGTCAAGGATGAGGACGAAAATAACTAATGCAGGCACAAAGCAGTATTGCATTGAGAGCCATCCAGCTCCACTCAGCATTGTTCCCCCTTTCTAAAGCTATTTTGAAAAAAATCCACTTTCTACTTTATGATCTGCTTGATTGGAGGGGTCACGGGAAAAATTAGTCTTTTTTAAAATTATTGCTACACATTACATTATTGCTTTTCTTCTAGAATCTGAAGTGACTGGCCAGATGCTCTATGGCATCAAATCTTGTATTAATTAATTATCCCCCCCACAATTAATCAGTATGTCTATTCCTGTAGGCAGGCTCGGGACTTGTGGTTTATATACCTGGGCAGCCTTTTATATTCAGCTCACTGGGGGTCTGAAAACCACAAGGAAATAAAGAATATGGTACATAACAAGTATTCAACAGGGACTGGCATCGAGACTATTTCTACCAACTCCTGTGTGTGAGCTCAGACAAATGGGGGCCCAGAATGCTTGCCATGTGACTTTTATTAATGATCTTGAAACAAATCAATGAGATTTTGACACCAGAAATTTGTGCTGCTCTGGAAGAAGTGAAATTATTCCATTTGCAATTTCTGCTGGAGATTTGCAGTCTCTGATAAATCTCAAAGAAAATCCTGCTGCGGTTGGTCAGGAACCAGAAACCAGTTGAGTTTCACATGACTTTTGAGTTTGATGGAAAGTCTTTCTCACCGCTGGATAGAAGGGAGTTACTGAATTTAATTATTTCAAGCCACAATCATAAAAAGAAAAAAAAATCAGATGTATCTGTCTTTACTTCACAACACAGGGAGAAAGAAAGAAAAAAGAAAGAAAACTGCTTAATTTTGAGCTATTGTCAAACTGTGCTAAAAGGCTTCATTAACGTTGTTAACTGAGTCAAAGTCAGTATAAAGAGGAATGCTTTAAAAGTGTGCATATATTCAGCATATCTGCATTTGAGAACCAGTTGTTTATGGTGACTGCCCTGTAAGGACAAATACTCACTCGAGCCAAGGTTGCATTAAACTTGTAGTCTCAAGCAGAGATGCTCTGCAAAGATCTTCTGCTAGCTCAGAGGCAAAGGTAGACACATAGATGGTCACCATCCCAGGAGGTGTTCAAAAAACATTTAGATGTGGCACTTCGGGACATGGTTTAGTGGGCATGGTGGTTAGTAATTAACAGCAATGGGAAATCTGTGGTGCTACAAAAAGGAAGAGATTATAAAAACTGCTGCGATCCCTGTAGTAAGCATATGGCACAGGTAACTGATAATTCTAATGACCTCAAGAAAACCCAGAAGTTAGCCTTGTCTTACAGATGGCAAACATGGAGCACAGATCTTCAAAATCGCTTGCTGTGGTCCTGCAGGACATCTAAGGCTTATCAGGCAGCACAGCACAGGAGGAGTGGAGCTGTAGGGAGAAATGTTCATGATATTTGTGTGTGGTTCACAACACACATGGATAGCCCTTGCTATTTATTTTTTTGTAGCCTGGTCCTGTGGAGCGGCACCTACATTAGCAGAGTCCATTAGGCACATGTCTTTGCTCTGAAAAGTCCATGTGTTCCAAGACTACTCCACAGTGGAAACCAAAAGTGCAGTGAGGAGGGATGGTCAGGAAATTCATTTCAGCACACACTCTAGCTATGCTCTAAAATGCTAATGCAGATACTACATTGCATGTGCTGAGAACCCAGGTCTCTGAAATGTTAATTCCAGCCCCTTTTCTATAATTTTCTCACTTCTAACTTGCAAGAGGTCTATTGTGAGATGGTTTGAGTGTTTCATTAGTACTAGCCAAAAAATGTAAGTTCCAGAAGTAATTACAGTCACAGTCAATCAACAGTTACTGCTTATTGCCAGAAAATGTGGGCTGTCCCAGTTCTGGTTTTCAGAAGTAGAGTTTTCTTGGTGACATTACCATTATCATGAGTATTCACAAATGGATTTTAAACTGTACACCAAGGACAGAATAGCTGTTTAAGAATAATACTGATAAAAAATCAAATGGATATAAGTGAATAAAGGACTGGAAATTTGAAAACTGGTTCTAATTAATCAGAAAATTAAACTGTTGAAAGTCTACATACAAGATAGTAGGAGCTTGTGCATGGACCTCCTGTTGCTTTAAAATGAGGATGCTAAATTTATGGAAGGAATTGGATAAAGAAGATATTAAAACATAGGATTTCTGTGTCAGTCCTGAGACCTCCATTTACTCAGTATCTGCAGGGCAGGGAGTTGACCAGAGCTTGCTTGTTAATAGTGCTTTTTCACACTTTATTTGTTCTGCACTTACATATGCCTCAAGTCTCTGAGAGTACTAGGACAGGAGGTGTGGGGGTCTTTTGCTCCTGGAGAGCTGCAGTTTTTCCACTTTCTTCTGAAGCACAAGAGCTTGTCCATAGGAGACAGTATAGTGTGCACTCAGTGATATTAAAATACCCCAGGTGTCTAGCTGGTATGTTTCCCTCATTCATTCTAGTTTAAACTCATCATCTAGTTTGGAGTTGAAACTTTTTCTCAATATCAGTTTGTGATGATCACTGTTCTGCTGCTAACTGCTTTTAGTTTCTTTGCTTTCCATCTTTTTCTGTTGTTTGGTGTGGCCTACTTCATGACAGTCTGGGAGTTTTCTCCAACTAAAACCTCGCTTTTGCAGGGCTTGGAACACTGTAAACATCCTCAGCTGATCCATGCCACACTATATTTGGAGTTTTTGGTCTTTTGTCACATTTCTTCAGTTTGTTTTGTAGTTGGTGAGGAAAGGAGCAGTACATGCAAGAGATGTTCAGGGGTTCTTTATAATAAAGTGCCTAGAAAATGGTTGCCTG
Source organism: Mesitornis unicolor (assembly GCF_000695765.1). NCBI lineage: Eukaryota > Metazoa > Chordata > Aves > Mesitornithiformes > Mesitornithidae > Mesitornis > Mesitornis unicolor. Next base: position 15,515 of record NW_010169880.1, read on the forward strand.
TTATGGTGAGAAGCAATTTGTGACAAGACAGCTGTTTCTTTGCAGTCCCACCTTCCCGTATGGCAGCATTGACTCACTACATGCTATGGCAGGCTAAGTAAGCAATAAATGTACAAACTGAAGAAGATGTAAGAGCCAGCGAGATGCTGGGACAACCACTGATAGTTTCAACCTTGACTTTATGTTTGTGGCAAGTTAAGATAAAACCCAAGATTCAAGCAGTACTGAGCTCTGGCCAAAATCAGAGTCTGACAGCAAATCTGTGATAAAATACAGGTGTTTTAATTTCTAGTTACAGCTACAGTTTATTCTTCACACACCACTGCATGACAAGTTTCTCCTGAAAGATACTTGTACAATTTCAAGGCAAAGCCAATGAGGAGTACTGACTACGACTAACATTATGAAGTTATGCTATCTGAGCAAAAGGGACCTTCTCTTCTTTACATTTCTTGCAGATACTGCCAGTAGTGGATAATGTCAAAGTATCATCAAGTGTTTTACGCACATGCATTATTCAAGACAGGCGTTTTTTGGTGTTAACTTTTGCGTGGAAGAAGCAGGGACTGGTAAAATGTACTATGTAAACAATATGCAGAGAAATTATCAGTATGTACACAGCAATAATATTAGGCAATAAAGGTGCTACCAAAATTGATTGATATGCCTTAATAATGACTTTCCACTTTCTTAAGGGAGGAAGAACAAAATGGAACTGAGACATTCCTGTGATGGATATGATATTTTGTAAGTTCATATTTCTTTTCAATCACTTTCTAGGAATAGATTTTGCACTGAGAGTGTAATCTTCTCTTAAAAGAACTCTCCTTGTGTGCTTCCCTTTATGAACTGACATTAAATGTTATGAAATACATATTTATATACATGGAATTGAAAACACACTTGTTTCATTTGGCTTCTACAAGTATATGGTATCAGATCAGTGCGCTTTTTGCATTATATTTATATTATCTCCTTTTAGATTCTGCTTGTAAATATAGAAGTAGATTAGAGAAAAATAAGTTTTAATACATAGCAAAATGCAAAGTACTTCAAAATAAAATAATTCTTTTCCAACTGTTTTTTTTTAATGAGTTTTGCCTAAGGGTTTGATTTCATAAAAGCTAGATGGGTATTCAGTAGTTTTTGCCATCCAGAGACTTTTATTGCGGGAATGGAGATTGTAAAGGTGGTTTGAGATTTCCAAGCTGAGCACTTGTGTTTGTATGAAAGAACCACTTTCCCATAATCGCAAAGTTAAATCTGTACAGGGTCATTAAAATTCTGGAGGAGGAAAAATAAACAATTAATGTGATTCTGCCAGTGTAAACAGCTGTACAAATGAACTGCTTTGTCAAAAGAGCCCAATCTTTCACTGTACAGACACCCTCAACTGCCCTTAAACCCAAGACTTTCAGCAGATTTTTGGCAACTGAGCTTACTCACCTTTTCAAGCTGGGACCCCTGCTGATTTAAACCTGTGAGACATTCCTCACTTGTAAGATTTTAAGGCGAGGAAGGCAATTGTGACAGTGGTGTCTGCATGGCACAGGCAACTTATCCCAACATCATCTGCAGCAAACTTACAGCTTTGTTGCACTTGGGCTGAGTGTCCTGGAAAGGTAACTGAGCATAGTTAGAAGTCTAAGTGGCATAGTGAACCCAACATAAGATGCCTATGTGGGTGATTATTTCAATAAACAAACAAACAAACAAACCCATGCATTTATATGTTTATGTCCATCCTGAATATCTCCCCCATCTCTGTTCTTACTCCTTTTTTCTGCTGCATTACAGAGCTGGCTTTTAGCAGCATCTTCTTCTCCTCTAGGTAGACATACACAATGAACAGCTTGCCTCTTTACCTTGGATAAACTAGACACACCCTAGTAAAAAAAAAAAACCATCCAACTCTAATATCTCTTTTAACAAAAAGTTTAATGGCAGTTGAAGTTGTCTATATAGTGAATAATTGGGCCCTTCTGATTAGAAGCTCGCTTGCACTGCAGGTTTACTCTCTTTAGGGCATGTTTTCAGATTTGCACATAATCTAGTTGCTCCAATTTGTTAGTGCTTCACACTCAGAATATCAGGACAAGGTGCAGTGCAGTGTTAACCACATCACTGCTGCTCCACACAGAGCTACTGCCACATCCCTGTCTGCTCTTGACAGCCTCTCTGCTGTATACCTAAGCACTGCATGTACCCACTCTGACTCAACAGCCTAGCTGGCACACATGTACAATGCACTTTCCACTACAAACCTTGAGCAGATCTCGGTGTTACTGCGTTGGAAGATACAATGCTGTTAATGAGACGCTTGTCATGCTTCCTCGCTAGGCACATCATCTGGCATGCCTGCTGGTCTTCTCTCCACTGCTATTGACTGCTCCACCAGTTTAACCATTACTTCAAGCTCTACATATGATGATTATTCAAAATCACTCATAAAGTTGCTAAAGAATAAATAATAATTGATGAATAGTAATTGATTGGTAGTTGCTAAAGTGTTAAACCAGAACCGGAATGAGTTCTTGTGTAGACCTGACAGACATACCCTCTTCTGGATAAGAGTTTTCTATTCACAGTTACATTTTGCAATTTAGCAGAATAATCAGCATATGATCCACATAGTAAGGGCCTACTTTGATATTTGCAGAATGACAATATATTCATCAAGATGGCAGATTTCAATTGTGTTTCAGAAATCAAAATATACTGCATTGACATCATTAAGCTGAGCAAACTGATGTTTCATAAAACCACAGCAATACTTCTGCTGTTATTTTTAATTCATTACTTATGGATTCTCTTCTATTTTTATATGATGCCTCCTCCAGAGAGTTGCTAGATTAATTGGTCTATAATTTGGTGGGTCATTCAATTTACCCTTTAAAATTGTGGCATAATATTAGCTCTGGCATTCCTCAGCCCTCATGCTCCAAGGCTCGCTAGAAATCAGTGCAAGCAATTCATAAATCTCCTCAGGCAATCCTTTCAATGCTTCTGGATACAAGCACTACAATCCTGAGATTTTAAAACGTTTAACTTCAACAGTTGTTTAACAGCCTCTCTAATTAAGAACAGAAGATAAAGTATTTGTTACCACGCTGAGACATGAAACCATCATTCCGCTTCTTTCTGACTACAGAGCACACAATTATTGAACAATCCTGAGGCAAAGCTTTCAGGGACAGGTAATATCTTTATTACGTTAACAGATAGTTTTGATCATACTGATAGCAAGTCTAACAAAAGGTTTTATCACTCCCTGCAAAATTTGCTTTACTTAAATCTTTAAACTATCATGGATCCAACAGCACCATTACAAGAAAAATTCTAGTTTTTTAGTATCAAGACTGATAATTTTCTCATCCTTATCTATGAATCCCCATGTACCAATGCAAATGTTTTATCTGTTCCTCAACTCTTAAGGAATCCCTGTCTTTAGCCCCTTTTATCAATTTTCTGAATTTTCTCTTAAACTTAACTTGTTAAAATTGCTATATGGGAATGTGCATGAATGTGTATACAGGTATTTGGTTTCACATATAGTTGTTGTTCTTGCATCTAATATGTAGCTGATTGTAGCCTGGTTTTCCCCAGTTGCTGAATTGCAGAGGCTTCAGATTTAATAAACCTTTCTTGAAGAGTTTTCTACTATCCTTTGTACTCTGGTGTTTCAATTTTTCTCATTATGATTTTGTCTTTTGAGAATTATCCCTTTTTAGAGCAGAGAGGAAGTGAGGGAGAGAAATTGATGGCTGTATCTGTCTTCCAGTTAGAACCAGCAAATGCAATTGGGTTTGATCATTCACATTTCAACAATGTTTTTTACTTTCTTCAGCAGTAATCAAGTCTCCTTATCAAACAGATCAGTATCTAATGCAGGTTTTTCTTAATATGTAAACCAGATTTTTTTCTTTTGTTCCTAGAAAACTACCTACCATTTTTAGGAAGTCTAAGGTTATGGTATGAGTGGAAGAATGTACATTTGCTCCACAATTTGACCTTCTCTGCTTATTTTCTCTGCTTACCTCACTCAGATTACAAGGGGATGCTCTCGGTGGATTAAAAAGGTCTTTCTCCTTCACTCTTTCTCCTCCATTTAACCACCGCCTGCCAGCCCTTCTGTATGTAGCCCTGTGACCATCAGCATGAAAGAGCTCTTAGCCTTTTAGAAATAAATCATTCTGAGACACAATTGGCATCTCTGATGCAGAGAGCTACTGCCAGCCTATTACCCAAGCTTCTTGTGTTGGCCGAAAGGCTGTTAAAGAATTGCTTTTCTTTAAATGCCTCAGGTTTTTTACATTGCTGTAACCTTGATGATAAGTAATATGACTTGATCAAATGTGCAGTGTTAGTGCCCCTTAATTTATTCGCATTTGTGTGCTGGTTTAAAATCTTTGGGGTCACTCTAGTCAGGTAACTCCCCAGAAGATGGGCAACTGTCTTAGACCCAAGGCAACTCACACACCTTCCAGCCTTCCTGCTGCATGCACTCCCCTGCCACCCCCACCAGTGCTATCACCCACAGCTCTGCAGTGCCAACACACACAGGTATAAAACATTCCCTCTTGCACTTAAGAGACGCTTAAAAGTAATGCTGTGGAGAATCATGCCCAGAACCTTCTTAAATGTACTTCCTCCTGTATCTTCATATCTCCAGTCTATGATGCTGAAGCCAAGAGGTCCCCTCAACCTCCCAAATGCATCCACAGCAGAAAGCTCTTCTGTATGTCCATACAGCATGGTGGCATATACCTATTACATTGAAATTATTAACCATGCTGGTTTTGCTGACTACTATTAGTGTAATTCACTGTTGTAGCACTTAAGTGCCTCCAGCCCCATTAATCACACAATTTCCCTAGGATGTTAGGCATTACAACCTCCAGGATATGAGCTGCTGCTCCTCTAATATCTGCAGGTTACAGGCAAGTCACAGAATCACAGAATCACAGAATC
>NW_010169881.1:0-29602 GCF_000695765.1 Mesitornis unicolor
ACATTAAACAATGCAGGCTTGCAAAGAGCAAAGGGCTGACGCAGAGCAGGACACCTCAGAAAGCTCAGTCTTGACCCAAAAGCAGCTGCACCCACCCCTGCTGGGGGATTTCTAGAGTGTACTGGCAACACAGGCTGAGGAAACAGGGCTTGGCCTCAGGGCTGGAAACTTTTTAATTTATTTATGTATTATATTTATTTTCATCCTTCTTCTTTCAGGCTGCCTCAGTTTCTATGCTAAAGGCACCCTAAAAGCAAAGCCCAGAAGGGCAGCTGGCAGTGCACGCTCCCCCCATCCAGGAGCTGGTTCTCCCAGCACTCCCCTTTTCCCATGAAGCCAGGGCACTCCCGCAGGCCTGGCACTGCTCCCGCTGCCACGTCCGCCCTGTATCCTTCAGCTGAGCATCCAGCTGGAGCACCTCCCCATCCTCGGCTGTGGCAGGACCTAGTGGGACAAGGTTTCCTGCCCAGCAGCATTGGAGCAGCTGTTGGGCATATCTGCATCATAAGTTTATGTAAAAAAAGGAGGGATGAAAGAAGGAAAATCAACTCTGGGGTCGTGCATCAGCCCTGCATGTTTCAGGGCTGGTACCACCCTTGCAAAGGCATGAACCCTGCTGGCCCTGTCAGGCAGGAAGCAGGAAGAGATGGGAGTGGGGTCCCAGTGGCCAGTGCAGGGGGGCAGTGCATCCCCCACCCCAGAAAGGGGAAGCGGTGCCCAGCTGGGGCTCCAGCTGCCGTTCAGTACCACAGGTCTCAGGTACTGAGATGGTGATGCTCACCACTGTGGTGTAGGGTCTGGAAAGTTTTTACATTAAGTTAGAGGAAAAATAACAAATGACCATGGTATGAGGCAGGTTACATGCAGCCCAAGCACTGGGCCTGGTTGCTCTTCCTTGATCCTTTTGAGCTCTGTGGGGAGTGGTAAAGTAAGCCAGAAAACCCTGAGATTTGCAGTAGTTTCACAAATCTCTTACCCAAGGACTAGAGTGGTGGTCCGCAGGGCTGAAGCATGGGATTTTGGCCTCTTTCCCCCTACAGCTTGCGTTTGAGGAAATTTCACCTTTGTTCCAGGAACTGTTCCCCTACTGCTCACTAGGAACTCCTGCGTGGTTTTCCAGGACACTGCCCTTTGTTTTCAAAGGAAATTTCCCCCTTCTTCCCTAAGAAATCCTCCTATTGCTTTCCCTTGCTCCTAGGCAATTTCCTCGTTACTTTCTAGAGCCCTCCCTTGCTTTCTAGGAAACGTCTCTCTGCTTGCTTTCTAGCCCTGACTATTGCTCCCTGGGAAGCAAGAAATTATTTCCCAAGAAATCTCATTCTGCACATCCAGGAAATTTCCCTTTTGATTTCCAGCAATTTCTCCTTTGGTTGCTGGGAAATTTCACCTCTAGGAAATATCACCGTCACTTTCTTAAGAAATGTCACTTTTGCTTTTCAGGAATTTTCCTGGGATTTAAGGACATTTCTAGGAATTTTCCTCTGCTGGTTTCTAGGCTATCTCCCCCTATGGCCTTCTAGGAAGCTCCCCTATTGCTTTCTACAAACTTCCAAAATATTTCCCCTTTTGCTTTCAAGGAACACCCCCATGTCCTCTCAAGGAAATTCCTACATTGTTTTGCAGTCAACTTCCCCTTTCTTTTCCAGGATATTTACTGTAGCTTTCTAGCATAGTTTCCCTTTACTTTCCAGGAACCCCCCCATTAGTTTCCAGGAAATTTCTCTTTTGCTTTTGTAGGGATTTTCCCCCAGGGCTCTAGGAAAACTTCCTCATTGCATTCCAGGAAATATCACCAGCCAAAGCCAACAGACCCAGCTGAGCGCCTGACGGGGTGTACGGCACCTCCACCAAAATGCATTTTGGGGCAGTAAACCACAAAACCCAAACAAACCAGAGCCACAGGAGTGAGGGCGAGGGCATGAGCAAAGGGCAGCGCTGACACGGCTGGAAAGGGCCCCAGGTCAGCAGAGGATCATATGTCAGAGGGACCAGGTAGGACACACAAGCAGTCAACCCACGCTGGCTGCTGTCCCCTGCCCTGGGGAGCAGAGGTGAGTCTCTTTAAGCATATTTATTTACTTTTATTTCTCGATACTGCAATCAGTGCCTACAGGTTTCTGTTAATTGGTGATTAATTAAGCTCATGGGCATTCTCCCAGTTTAGACTCTCACTTTTTTGGCCAGCGGCAGCCTGCCTGCCTGGGGAGGCTTCCACTTGGCCACAGTCACTAGCCCCTGCCACTTCTCCCTGTTCTCCTGACTCAGGTAGAAGTCCAAGCAGCCAAAAATCAGCACCATTCAGGTCACCAGCTCCAACATGGTGTAAGAACAGCTGAAGGATTCAGGAGAAAGGCAGTTTTACAAAGAGGTTTTTAAAAGCATCCAAAAAGACTAGAGCTTTCCCCAGACTTCATCCCTTAACTGCATCAAACTTAACCCTACAACACTAACCTGCACCCCATGTGCCCCCCTGCAGCCATAGGTCACTCAGCTTCAGGGGGCAGCCCGTACAGACAGGAGGGCAAGCAGAAACCCCACTACTTTCACTAGCAAGGTTTCTTTTGGGAACCCTCCTCGTAGGTCACCAAGCAGCAAGGAACAGGGCACCTTAAAAAAAATTAAGAAAAAATAATCTCTCTCGTTTAATCCACCCAAGGAAAATCCAGAGCAAGTGCAGCATCACAGCACCACACACAGCACGGACATCTACCATTATCTTTGCACAGATTTCTTCCTACATACATAGGGAAGTCATTAAGAAAAAAAAAGAAAGAAAATTATTCAAAAATGCAATGTGACAAGTAACATATCAGCCACAGAACAACTTTTTCTAAGAGAAAAAGGATGCATCAAAGAAGAACGCTCTCAATATACAGGTTTTGCAAAAACCTAGCCCAAGAACATTGAAACGCAGGTGGTTTTCTTTTCAACATTAAAAACAGGGATTTTCTTTAAATTTAAATACACATTTGAAACACAAACACCAAGCAAGCGCCTGGAGAACAACGAAAAAAAAGGAATGAATGAAAAGTGAATTCAAGCAATTTAATTTAAACACTAAAGTGAGGTGGATTGCACCAAATGGAATAAATAATGGAGAAGATCACACTGGGTTGGTAGATCTCACACTTAAGATCATTTAAACTAGAATTAATTACAGCCTAAGAGAGTACTGGACAAGGAAGCCCTCTGACAAGCAACCTCAGCTGGGGCAGTGTCCCTCTGACAGAGAGGGCTGTAGGTGTGGATTTGGCCCCTGCCACCCTGCAGTGATCACCGCCCCAGAAGTGAGTGGGATGACGAGTTTTTGTGCTCCAGAGGACTCCACCCCATAATCACGTACATGCAAACAGCTCCTCACTCGGGCTGTGATGGATGGATGTGGCTGCTCCAGTGGGAGGTGGACCTGGCATGGGACTTGGAACCAGGTGATCTTTAAGGTCCTTTCCAACTCAAACCATTCTATGAGTCTATGAACCCCTGCACTTAAAAAAGGAAAAAAAACAAAACAAAACAAACAACTTGAACAAAAATAACTTGATCCCAAGTTCTTCTCCCTCCCCTGCCTGTAGCCAAGCAGTGAAGCACCTTTGGACATTTGTGTGATCCCATAGACATGTTCCCTACAGAGCAGACATCTCATCTCTGCATCTCACCTGGATTCACCTGTGACAGTTAGGAGGGACATCCCTTTGCTTTAAAACAAAAATAATTACAAAATCAGTAATAACAATTCCCTTTCCCTTCCTTTGATCTCCAAGCAGTTCATCTAAGTCCAGCTTGTCCTCAAGAAAGGGAGAAAGGAGGGGTGAAGGTTTCCAGACCAAGGAACTTGCCAGATCCAGCATCTCCGCCACCACGTCTCTGGCAGCGATGAGATGAGCCCCCTTTGCGTAGTGACTGCTCAGGGCGAGCAGAGCCAAGGAGAGGCTGAGGGGACACAACTGCCCCTTGCAGCTCCTCCTCAGACAGCTGGTGACTCCAGGAAAAGAGAGGTACTGGGGTGGATGAGGGTTCAGGTTATTTCTTTCCCACCCCTATTCCTACCCAAGACTGGGAGGAGACTGCTAGGTCTGCAAGCCCAGTCTGTCCTTACCAGTGTCATTAAGAGTAACAATTTAAAAACAAAACAAAAAAAAGAAAAAACACATATGCATAATTAGGTATTGTCCATGGAAGGAGCAGGAGGGGGCAAGTCCCAGACCAAGACAGAAAAGGGACTCTCTCCCTCCCCGCAACTGCTTGTCTGGAGACCACATCCCCTCAGCATCACTGCGCAAACCCTTTGTGCTGTTGCTCTGACATCAAATCAACACAGATGACGAACACGGGGATGAATTCAGCGCTGCAGAGGTGGAAGGACACACGCAGGCGTGCCAGGGCTAGGCCCGGTGCTTGGGGAGCATGTCCAGCAGGAACTCCGCAATGCCGATGAAGTAGACGACTTGTGCAATGCCAAAGAGAGGAGCAATGACGAGGGCTCGGCAGTATGCTCCCTTCAGGAAGGCCATGGGCCCTTCCTTCTTCAAGATCTTCCTGGGGAGAAATGGCACAGGCAGGTAAGTGTCCATCCCACCCCTCCACCATGCCAGGAAAGCCTCTGGCCATGCCCTGGCTTTTTGCCTCCCTCCAGAAGCTAAACCCACGCAAGTGCTGTCACCTGGCACTGCCTCCACAGCAGACCATCCACCTTCACCCGTGTACTCTGCAAATGGCCATTAAAGAACGTGACCCATTCCTACATCTGGCCAGGAGCAAGAGCATCTGCCTAGACATACTAAGATAAGTAACATACATAAGCTAAGACAACCTCATGCTTGCATCAAGAGGCTCCTCTGTTCAGAAGTTGGAGCCAACGCCACCCTCAGTACAGGACACAGCCAGATGGCAAGAGACTTTGGCTACAACAGTAATACAGAAGCAGAGCACGTGTGTTTTGAAACTTCCTTCATGCTTGGAAGCAGCCAGACCACCATCTAGCAAAGGGTCAGAGGAGAGTGTGGCTGGGGACAGCCCACTCAGCCAGTGCTCCTCCAGCTGCTGTTCAGAGCCGTCTCAGGAGGGATACAAGACTTTATGCTGGAGGATTTTCAGACAACAGAGCCTTGGGATAGAAAAGCACAGCATTGCCTCCCTTTGTCAACATAAAATCCCAGTGTTATGCCTGTTTTGGTCAGGGCAGAAGGATTTAAATGCTATGTTTTCCTTCCTCAAAATAGGAAGAGGTTATCTTTTATATACCTCTGTATATACTGATGTCAGAAGGATAGTTAAAAATTTACAAGTAAAAACTTCTAGGCTGAGTGAGCATGATGGTCATGAACCAGGGTAACAAGAATGGAAGGCCCCTAAGATCAAGAATCAGAATGACCCTGAAGGTTAAAATGAGAAACAAGATACAGTAATTAAGAAAAGGACCTAAAGACAGTGACACTCCTGCCAACCTTTGTAGATAATGCTTCTTTGTGGTTTCTTTACATAAACCAGAGACAGATTTGGACAAGGATCAAGATGCAAGGTGTCTGCTACATAACCTTTAGTGATTTTACTACTAATGCTCACATCTCTAGGAGGAGATTTTACATGTAAATGTAGGACCACCTTAGTATAATGAATTAGCTAATTCATGAAGCATGTATACAAGGATTTCTGTGATGTAAAATCACATAACCAATCACATATCATTTCTTTGTTATTGTACTGTATATAACTGCTGCTGTTTGAGCTGTGTGCTGGATTTGCAATTTATTATCCAGCATCCATTTCTGCAAATTAAATAAAGCAAATATCTTGACTCTGTGTCAACTGACTCTGCACTGGCTGAAGAATCCTTATTTTCTGGGACAACAGATGAACAGTACATATCTGGTCATGTCTATGCATCTATCCACATAGATAGATAAAAGCACAGGCTCAGAGGGAACCTGAAAAGAGAAGATGCTGGTTGGGTCTAGAAGCTGTCCTGACTGCCTGGCAGCAGGCAGCAGCAGATGCCGTACACCTGATGTGGTGGCCTGCTTCACGAAGATTCTTACTTGGTGCAGTCCAGGATCCCTGAGTAGGTGTCCTCATTCACTCCTCTCTGCAAAGACTGCAGCCGCGTTTTGATCACTGGGGAGACAGAGAGAAGAGAGAGAGTGGTGAGCACTGGGCACGTAGCAGGCAAGAGCCACCCTGGGAGTAATGTCTTTGAAACACAGTCAAACAAGATCACCAAGAACACAGACCATCTTCAAATATTTATCAGCAACACGGGGGAAAACAAACCAATTTCTTTAAAAATGGATAAAATAAAAACACAGACACCCAAAAACTAAGCCCATCCTTGCACTGTGACCAAGGTTTCCAGGGCAGACTTAAGCTTTAAACACTTCCAAATTCAGGTATCTTTCTGCAAAGTGGGCATCGATTCTCAAATACTCAGCTCCCTCTGAAGAAGTATCTAAAATATACGATGCTTCTCTTACATTTCTTCACACCTTAAAGCAATGTTGGGGACAGAGGATTTACTTTCTGGTGTTTTTCACAGCAGAGAAATCGAGGCAGTATTTAAGGCAGATGCTGTGCAGCAGGAGAAAAGGCCACAAATCTGAGGCTCCCCCTGGTTGTCCATGACTGTATGCAAGTAAATCGTCTGCATACTATCACTCCACATGGAAACGTGCCTCTTCAGGGGCATGTTCACAGCCATTGCTGTGAAGGACGCCCAAAATGAATGGCACTCTTCCTGACTTACCTGGTGAGTACTGCCAACTTGTGTAAGCTGTGGCCAAAGGTATATAGCTCAGCTGAAAATGAGCTGGATATGAAGATGAGCTCTCGCCATCCGAGATGGAGGCAGCTCAGACAGCAGACCTCCCCTCCTGTACCTCCCTGGGTGCTCAGGCTGCCGAGAGGCTGGCACAGTCACCCTCCTCCTCACCTAGCCCACTCATGGGCCTCTGACTCCTGTTGCTTGGCACCAGGCCACCAACGCAGGCCACTTGGGACTCACCATCGCAAGGATTGACAGCCACCGCAGCCGTGCTGCCAGCCACACATCCGGAGAGAAAGGACACATAGAACGGAGCCTTGACATTGGGGTCTTTCTGGCCCAGCTTGTTCAGGTTTGCAAACAGTGGGAAGTAAACAATGGAGAATGGAACATCCCTGTCGTGGGGAGGGAGGAAGGCGAAGAAAGAAGAACAAGGATTAACAGAGTCACAACAGGACACCAACTCAGCAACAAAGGAAGGGCTGTGAGCATCACACGTTGGTGGCACAGCCATGAGCGCAACACAGACAATCCAGCTCTGCAAGTGCAATGCAGACAGCAACTGAAACCCAGGAGGGGCAAAACTGACTGCACAAACGACAACAGGCCCACAGGAGCAGCCCTGCAGAGCCAGTGGCCTCCCCTTGATTTTTCAACACTCAAACCAAAGACCCCAGCACATTCAGAGGTCAATTGTTTTGTCCGCTTTCATTAATTACAAGAGGTTCGCATCCTGCCCCTCATTCCACTGCTCATTGCTTTAGCTCTGCTTCTGTTAAAGGCAGAGGAGAGTCACTCTGTGAAAGCCCAGGTAAAGAGTGTCAGAGCAGGCACCAGTCCCTGCATTCAATGTGTTCCATGGACCAGAACCTATTTTGCCCCGGAGACTCAGGCTGACAGTTTTGTTTTGCTAGCTCACAAGGACTTCTCTGCAGAGTTAAAATATGGATCATGAGGGAGACAATAAACCTCCCAGAGAAAGCAGCAGAAATCAGGAACAGAAAAGCAGCCTTCCTCACTTCCCAGACCATCCCTTCTTTAACGTACAAAACTTGTGCATGGAAGCCAAACCAAATCAAACCCACACCCCTTGAAGCTAATACCCTCTTGCTGGCTCATCCCCTACATGGCTGGTGCTTTGGGTTCAAAACTGGGAACACTGGTCCCCTGTGCTCAAGCCCACGCCATCCTACCTTAGCAGCGTGGCTCCCAGGCCCTTGTAGAGTCCCGCGATGCCTTTGCTCCGTAGCAGCTCCCTTGTTATCTGTGTTGCAGTGGTGCGTGTTTCCACAGCTGGCTCTGCTGCCCCCGCCGCAGAGGAAGAGGAGAGCTGGGCCTGTGCTGCCATCAGTTTCTTCTGTGCCGCTGGGAAGGAGAAGAGAGCACTGGTCTGCAAGAAGCTCAACAGCAGCCTCTGGCTGCCTAGTGCCATGGCAGAGGGCAGATCTCCAGAAGCACCCCAACGTGCAGACTAAGGCCAGCCAGATGCTCTGCAAGCTTTTGCTCCCAATCTGCCCATTTCCCTCGGCCTGAGGCAACCCAGCTTGCCCCAGTCTCAAAGCTGGTTGCTGCCACACCACATCACTGTCTGCTGCAGTCTCCTACCAACTAGTTTTACCTAAGCAGGAGCAGCCTATCACACACTGCCTCCATGGAACAGAGAAAAGGAGCTGCCATGAACAGGCAGATGACAGTACCTGCTTCCAGCTATGTCCCCGAACTTCCAGTAGGACAAACTAAAGATGTTAATAAATGAGAGAGGTTCAACAGTTTTGTTCTTTGCTTCTGTCTTAGCTAACCTGGGGAGTTTCTCTGCTGCACCAGGTGTGCCACATTTACACACACAGCCTTTTCAAACTGATGCATTTCTGCTCTTTGGCCAGAAGACGGAGAACACATCAACCTGCAGGCAACGGTCTGGCGGCCACGGGCACACCACAGGTCTCTTGCCACACTGAGAACAGGCTGTTCACAGCAGCAAAAACCTCTTCTTAACCCTCAAACCATGGCTTAATTCCTTCAAACATTTTAAAATAATACATACAAAGAGGATAAGGTCTACATTAAAAACAGCAAGGAGAGGAAAAAAAAGTAAATCTGTGATTATTCAGGAACGCCACGTCAAAGGAGAGATTAAAGGACAAACCAGCCCATTTGCCAGGAAGGGCCAAAAATACGGCATCTAAGGGTGTCCTGCAGGCCTCCTGGGGAACGAGGTCATACCCCAGGCTGACCTCTGGGAAAGATTAAGGCGATAGCAAACAGCTCTTTCCCCCAGAGCCTCCACACCATACTCTGGTCTCTGTTTTCACCAGAAACACCCTGCAGTGTTCCAGCCAAAAGGCTCACACTCCCTTCTGCCTCTTGCTTGCCAGCTCCTGCACGCATTCTCTCCAGTGCACTGGGAGAATTTCATTTACTGTTTCAGCAGAGATAACTGCTGCCTTCGTCAGGACAAAATAAAGAGAGTAACAGGGGAGACAAGTCATTTAGAAAGGACACCAGCCCTTGGGAAGCTGTTAGCGAAGTGCTACGGAGAGGCAGAAGAAAGAGAACAGACATCAGAAAATATGGAGATGGAAGAACCACCACAAGAAAGGCACTGGATGATGCTAATCCCTTCTTGGGCGCACAGTAACTAACATCACTCACAAGCTGACCACCCAGTCATCTCTCCTGTCTCTCCAGCCACCATCAGTATTTGCTACTTCACTTTCCAAGTCTAATAGCTTTGAGCAAAAAATATCACCACTTTTTGTAATTGCAAGGGCCTCTGCAAAGCCAGGCGAGAAAAAGGGTGGGAGGAAATGAGCTGGGAAGAGGAGGAGAAATTTCTGCCACCTCTCTGACTGACCGGGGGGAAAGAAAGGGGTTTTCCTCCACTCATTCCCTCCCCCTCTACCTTGACAGCCTTTTCATCTCTGCCTGCTCAGGGCACAGGGACGAGAAGCCCACGTACCAATACGTCCCGCATCTTGCAGCTGGATTTTGAGCATCTCCATGGGAGTGGTGACTATCACCTGGCAGGTACCTGCGCCGCAGCCTGCCAGCATCTCCCTCAGTAGCGTCAGCTTTTTCCTGCCCAAAGAAAAGAGAGAAATAGTCAGGAGGTGGCCTGGAGTAACACTGGGGCAGCAGGGTGCAGGGGCTCAGAGCACACCTCTGATCCTGGGGGTTACAGTAGAGGCAGCCCATGGGATGAAGGAACCTGCTAGGCTCAGCATAGCCCAGGCTTGGCATCTCTGCCAGCATCACCTGATCTGGAGGAAGAGTCCCCTTTTGGCCCCAGAAACAGAACATCCAGAAAAAGTCACAAGCCCAGCCAGAACAGCCCCAGATGGGAACACGGAACCCTCTCCATCCCCACACAGTGAGCTGCAGCACTCTTCCAGCCTGGGATCATCCCCAGTCAGGGCACAGCCTTCAGAAAAGGTATTGCTGCAGAGGGCAGCAGAGGTCCTGAGCATTAAAAGGGACAAGCAGTTTTCCTTCTGCCAGTCTAGTCTTTAAAGACTGACAGCATTCCCACAAACAGACATCGCAGGGCAAGGAACAAAGGGGGAAAATAGAAGAGTTGCTGCTTTGGAATTCTCTGACAAAAGCAAAATAAACAAGCAGCGAACGTGAGAGTCAGGAAGGCAGCTCCTCTGCAGTTAGGAGATTTTTCACTTCACCAGCCTTCCCAAACCTCAAAAAGTAGCCTTTGCACTAAACTGGTCCTACCTGGGGAATAAGGGATGGGATGGACTCCCAGCACTGGAGCTTTGTGCATCCTCTGCACTAGAGAGTAGGGATTATCAGTGACATGTTTTTGCCTAGTAAAATGCAGCATTTCATAGCTCCCTTCATCCCAAAGCCATGAAGCAACTCAGTTAAGAGTAAAAAGAGGAACTCAGGCTGCAAATGCTCAGAAAGACTTGATTTTCAGCAACCAGTAAGTTTTCAACCTGTAAAAAAAAATCTCACCTCTTGACACTAGAAAAAACTGAGTGAATTAAGAAAAGAAGTGGCTCTGATCTGCTCTTTTCTAAAGAGGGGGGAAGCCCACAGCCAGAGGGAAACAGCCTCCTCTTTTTTCTGTTTTAAATGCAAGTACTATTTTTACTCCCCCAGCCCTGCTCGTGCAGCAGTACCACATCTTAACACACTCAAGGCAAGTTCCCATACTATGGGAAAAGCAATCCCACATTATATGCCCTATTCCCCTGTAAAACAAAGCCACACTTCCTTACTAGGGTTTCATCTGCACACACACACAGCACAGCTGCGGGGCTGCGGGTCAGCAAAGGAGTTTCAATGCCAACCCTACAGGAAAGGGAGGGGAGATGTGCCATAATCCTGCTGGCCCATCACGTCAGCTGGGCCAATTTCTCCACCTCTCATCTTCTCCAGGGAGGATATCAGCGCAGGGGATTAGAGGCACAGAGCCCCAGCAGAGATTACCAGTGACTAAATATAGAGCTCTCCTGTGAGGCTGAAAGGAGGAATATTTCAGTCTCCCCTTTCCAAATTCCCCACAGATGAGAAATTGCAAAGAACAATCCCTCCCACAGTTACCCACACAGGCACTGAAGCACGTGCAGTAAGGTTTCCTGCAGGCATGCAGGCACCAGGGTATACAAATTCAGAGATCCTCCCTGGTACTGACATCTGGAGGTGGCCAGCTGGCACCTCTTGAGTAGCCTGAAGCACGGCATCAGTCTGCGTGACTAGACAGTCAGCAGCAATGCTGCACAACGCCCGGCCTAGCCACAGGAGGAAGCAAACCACCCAAGGAAGCTGGCTGTCAGTCCCCCTCTGCAGCACATCAGGGCATCTCCCACTTGAGCAAGAGCTTTGGAGCACCTCTGTAGTACGTGTCTCCTGGTTTTCATCCAAGGCAATTGCTTTGATACCGAGGTGAAAAGATCAGGAAGATTTGCCCTACATGTTTGTCTGTGGACCATTATCCCAGCCAACAAAAGTCAGCCTGGTTTGATTGAACTCCATGGATCTACTATGCTAGTGTGACTCAGCAAAAAATTATGTGCATGGGTGTATTTTAGAGATGCTTTTGATGTACCTGTTTGACATCTAGAACAAGGGCTTTCAGCTTTTGGTTTGCATATCCTGAGAACTGGAGGGAGTCCAAGAAAGAAATAGTTTAAGAAAAGCAAATCTTTTGTCAGGAGGTTCAAAATGTTCCATACAGGTATCAAAATCCCTTTTCAAAACCTCACCAGTCTGCACATGAAAGGAGTTTCAAAATGGTTCATGTCCAGATGACAAAGGGGCTTACATATTTAAAGGCACCACAGGCCTTATCCTCAGTGATTTAAAAACTGGCACATCTCAACTAACTTGAAAAGCCGCAACATCATCAAGGATTTGGTCCTACAGACGCAGAAACCACCTTTTATCACAGCAAGAGGAAGTTAAATACAACACACACACACAGCAGCCCCAAACCCTGCACCAGCAGAAATCAGTCATTCCACTTTTTAACGGACGTGCAATTAATTAGTGGCAAATCAACAACGTCAAACGGGAAGGGAAGAAGATGCATGCTTGATCTAAATTACGAGTTTCAAACTAGAGCTGAAAACTAAGAAAGTCAAAAAAGCAGGAACCAGAGGCTTATGGAGGACTTTTCAAGAGCAACGTATCAGTCTAAAGTTAGGATCTTTGAAAACGTTGGTATATTGATGTCACATGGAAGCAAAGTAGGATTTTTTTCAAGCTTCTGAAAAATCTTGATAGTGTAGGAGTCGGCTCTGCTGGGGCAGGGACCAAAACCAGCCTTTCGGGAATAAGGGTGACAAGATTTCCAAAGACAGGAAATCTTTGGCCTAAAGAAACATCCATACAAAGCCATATTTGCTACCTGAAAGGATACTGTCTCCCATCCTGGGCATCACCTTCCTCCCTCATAAAACAACCTCTCCCTCTGCTCTGCCAACCGAACAGATCGTTTCCCGGGAGCTTCAAACCAGAGAGAGTCAGCTGCTTTCAAACAACTGAAATAGTGGGTCTTCAACATGGATTGGAGGACTAACATACAGAAGTTGTCCTTCAAAGGGAAGGCAACCCGTGTGCCACAGCCGCACCAGGACATGCACACAAACTGCTTAGCAGTATCTTTAACCCAACCCCCAATCCTCCAAGAGGGAACAACAAGCTATTGCAACCGCACTTCAGAAAAGCTGGAGCTATGATGCTGGAAAATTTAAAAGCAAGAAAGTTCCCATTCCAAGCTCCCTCTCACTTCTAGTGCCAGCTCAAAAATACCTCAGACAAGCAAAACAAAGCATTGATGTAGGACAGATCCACCTCAAAGTAACACCACCACATTGAACGTTGCTCTGGCAGATGTTACTCCAGGTACAGTATAACCTACCTCTGGCTGCAGGAGCTCCTGTTGTGTGCTTGGACTAAGTCAAGAGGAAGGTGACTGTGCCTGCACCCATTACATCAGGTTTGCCCTGGAGGAAGATCCCAAGTGTTTCATTCCAGTACAAAGGTCTTTGAAAGTGAACAACGGACAAAGCAACACATCTGGGCATGTTGAACACTGACACAACCCTTGTTTTGTCCCAACACACGCACCTGGAATGGAGACAAGGCCAATGCTCCTCTCGTGTATCCTGTGATTAAACAGCCCATCTCCAGCTCCCTCTAGATTAACAGTTGAAAATGCATTTACTTTCTGGCTGATCTTAGAATCATAGAATGGTTTTGGTTGGAAATGACCTTGAAGATCATTGATTCCAACCATCAATTCAGCCCTAAGTCCTTCACTAGACCATGTCCTCAAGCATGACATCAGCTCGTCTTTTAAAGATGTCCAGGGATGGTGACTCAACCACCTCCCTGCACAGCCTGTTCCAGTGCTTGACAACCCTTTCAGTAGAGAAATTCCTCCTAACATCCAACCTAAAGCTCCCCTGGCACAACTTGAGGCCATCACCCCTTGTCCTATCACGAGCTACCAGGGAAAAGACACCGACCCTCCCCTTGCTACAACCTCCTTTCAGGTAGCTGTAGTGGGCAAGACCTTCAACCCATTGTAACTCCCCGAGCCAATGTGTGCTAAATAAAAGAGTCCTGATGGGTTGGATGAGGGTTATCTGCACTAAAGTGTCTGTAGACACTTATCCACTGGACATCCAGCGGCTGCCTCGGCCCACAGGGGTTTCTGCCCAGAGAAAGACCAAAGCACAGCGTACGTGAGGTGACACAGCAGCTCACTACCAGAACTAGTAGCAGGATCGCTCCTTCCCAAATCAAGAGCCTAACTTCACAGCCAGTCTATAAGCATTTTGCAGCTCAAGGATCAACCAGGCCATGCAATGGCTACTAAAACAGATGTCATAGAAGAGATGGTCCAAGTACTTTATGGGAGCCTGAAAGAGAAGCAGATGAAGGAAGGAGCCCTGGGGACATGTATCAGCTTGGAAGGCAATGGACAACAAGCTCTAGTCTGCGTGAGAGAGAAGGAAAAGTACCTTGCTTGTCTCAGGATTACAGCTGGCTATCTCTCTTCTCTGACCAAAGCTACAAGGCAGGAAGAAGCAGAAAAGAAGAAAATCTGTTGGCATCAGCAAAAGACAATTAATGCAATCGTGCTGGTCTTCCTAGGAATCCAGGCTGCTAAGTCAGCAGCCTGCCAGCCTTTGCTCCAGAACAGCAAATAAAATGAAGGACAAGATTAAAGAGGACAGGAGATGTAAGGGAATAACACACCTTGGAAAAAAGAGCAGCAGTAAACTCATCCAGGGCCACTAGAAAGTTTTTACGAGCAAGAAATCACTTTTATAAGAAGCCATGAGATACTTTTTACTGGAGCCAAGGCAGGGTATTTAACCAAGAACCTGAAATAAACAACAAAACCTGCCAAACACATGCCAAACACAAGAGCTGCCTGGCACTTTGGAGATAAACATGAAACTTTGTAGGACACTTTAAAGGGACTGGTTTTTATGAATTGTTTCACACCGAAGTTCAAAGAGGATATAAGAAGTAGGCAATACTTAACTCTATCAAAGAGGGCTTCACACACACGGAGCATCCAAAAATCAACAATGTACTTTTAATGCATGCTGGTGTACTACTAATTTAAAACTGCTCTCTTAGCTTCATACCCAAGTGATTCACACTAAAGTGCTTCACTTAGCTCTAGTGACTCCTCTTTTCACATCCCCTGCTCTGGACAATGAAGCTGCTGTTATTGTAACAGCAGCTGTGACATCATGGGTCAACACATCCAGCTTCAGAAATTCTGAGGAAAAAAAATACCACAACTGTTTTCAGCTGCCTGAAGGTTGGAAGCTTCCTCTCTTACACACATCCTGTCTTCCCGACCTCCTCAGCTGTGTTGTCCAGTCAGCACAGAGTGCCACAGGAACAAGGACCTGCCTGAAGACTCTTCTGTGGGTTTTCTTTTCTGCTTCTTCTCCTGGGAGCTGCAGAGACCAAAACAATCACAGGACAAGGTTTGATCCTTATTTCCTCTCTCAATCACTGTCATGGAGTACTCTTCAGGTTTTTCAGTATCTTGGTTTTCTTCCTTTCATCCATGGCATAGCAAGAGGGTTTCTAGCACTCACACAACTCTTCCAGGTCACTTGTACCTAAATGACCAGAACAGCTTGGGAAGACAGTTTTGTTTCCTCATGAAACAAGAGGCTGTAGCAGTAGGCTGCCATAATGGTATCAACATCAAAACAGAAACAGAGAAGGGAACAGAAATCAAATCCCCTACTCTGTGAGCATATATCCATTCTGCACCAGAAGGAGGGGAAGAGCATTGTATGGGTCTGGAGTGCTTCCCCACCCCGAGCTAGTCCCAGGGTGGAGAAGGCTGCAGGAACACACATCTCCAGACCCAGGGAGATGCGTGTACTAACAAGGGCATGAGGTCCCACATGAGGTCCTGCTGCCCCAATACTCCACCTCCAGCAGCAACCAAGAGCATGGCTAGGGAAGAGGAAGTCTAGCACAAACCTGCAGTGATACATTCCCAAAATACTCTTCCTGCCTTTTGCAGCCAGGAGCTTCCTACGCCACAGGTGTTGCTTCAGTCTGGCCTTTCAAAAACAGGCTTTATGCCACGTTTTTTCCTAGCAGTTTGAAAGCAAGTTCATTTCAACACAATGTTTTTCAAAGGATTAGAAAAAAACAACAAACCACACTAAAAGTTGTGTAACTTGAGGCTATTTTGGGTCATGCTGGATTTGCCACACTCTTCCTGGTCCACACCTCCTTCTTCCACTTACACGGACACACTCAGCATATTTTAATCAGCAAATACAGATAGAATTTTATCAGACGAGGATCTCCAACTCATGTAACACATTTAAAGCAAGACAAGTACTAGAAGCTTAGCAACAAAGGCGTTCAATGTCAAATAGGCCTAGAAGATTTTCACAGCTCTCAGTCAGAAAAGCACCAGAGCACCCTTTGGGATTCTGGCCTAAGAGCACAGTACACTATGAAAGTAGAGCAGATAGTTTGACTTGTGCAAAGAGGACTTTGGTGGAGCTGAACCAAGATCTTGGTGGCTTGCATGCTCTATCCGCAGGCCTGGGATTTCGCTAGCGTGGAGGAAAAAGATCCCAGAGAAATCAGCGACCTTTCAGTTTCTAAGGGTCCTTATCCTCACTGATAATGTCATGGTTTTTTGCATCACCCTCTGCTCTCATTGCAGTAAGCAAGGTCACAGAATGCACCAGACTTTCCAGCTAGATCCCAGGTTCATAGCCTGTATCAGCCACAGCCAACCTGCAAAGTGTTTTCTTTCCCATCACCTCTTTGAGTGACATTTCTAGTTAGAAACACTTTAAATCATCTATCACAGCAGTATCAAGGCTCTCCCTCTCTGTCCAGCTCACACTGGCTATTCTCACAAGCAGAGCTGACCAGACTTCATTCATTCATGGTGGTTGAATGAGATGAGTGACCCCAACTCCACACGCTGCCTAGATCTTGTCACCTAACTGTGGCCTGACCTTTCTTTTCTCTAAAGGAATTAAAAATGCTTTGTGTCAAGAGACAAAGGCTCCCCATTACTTGACTGGTATCACGCACCTGCTACAGGTCACTGTAGTGCCAGTCCCATCGGTGCATGTTTTAGAAGGGCTTTTTAGGGTGTCCTACTTCTAGGAAAACTCTCAGTCAAGCACAGCACATCATCCACATCATGCACGGAGCAGCCAGAAAGCCAGAAGTCAAACTAGAAGAGGTCTGGGTGAAGATCTCAGTTGCTTGTGGAAACAGCTGCATCCCACATCCCACTTACCTAAACACCTGCTCAAAGGCTGCCTCAGCACTGAGAGGCAGAGATTCATCTGTCCCATGAGGGAGTCTTTACCTCTCACACTGCAGGAAATCTACTGACAGGCATGTCATGTTTTAGTGGTTGAAGCATCACAGCAGTGATTGCTCTCACAGAACACCAAATATATTGTAATGCTGGTCTGATTTCCTCCATGGGCCACTCTCTCAGTGGTGGTACAAGGCGTGGAAGTCATGGCAGCTTAGCACCCTTTTGTCTTCCCTGTACAACCCACTAAGCCCTCACTTATAGGTGGTGGCAAAGAGGTAGCTGTGTTCCTGCCCACTGCAGCACACCAGGGTCTGGCGTGTTGTGTGCTGCAGGGATCAGACCCACCACTTAGTAGAAGTAAGGAGCAATGAGGACATCATTACCTCCCACTGTCTGAGCAGAACACAGAAGAGACACTATTTGAAGAGATAGAAAATCACAAACAGCTGCAAGCCAATGAGTCACATGGACATATGGTAGCTGCTACTTTAAAAGACTCCAGAACAAAAAACTTAAGTACGTGAGAAAACTAAATCCTCAACCTGAGTCAGTCCACAATCTCCACTGAAGTTGGCTGCTGCAGATCAGTGGCTCAGTGAGACTGATGTGGTACGTTATAGGAAGTCGTTAAACCAATTAATTGAGGGAGAGCTTTACATTTTCAGTGAGGCTCCACTCCATCGCTGCTGATGGGAAGAGTCAGGATCATATCCCAAGCAGGCTGTTTTCTAACTACTGTCGCTGAGAATCAGAGACAGCACACTTCACTGGCTGTCTCTGGAGAAAGGTCTGTCTGAAGGGAGACACAAGCGTTCTCCAAATTGCAAGGAAATCTTGGTGAAAACAGCATTAAATATTTAGGGTCCAGTCCCTCTCAACTGCTCATCTAGCACCTTTTACTCACATTTCACATGAGGCAACCCCCACATGCAAGATAAACAGGTAACTTTGTTCCTTCAGCATTTATTTGCAGGTTAGCTGCTGGGCAATGCAAGTGCCCTTTGTCAATTCAGATTCATCAGCTCTCTAAAATTATTTTCAGGCTACAAAAGGACAAGAGAGATGCAAAGTCTGGGGTCTACAGAACTTGACTTGTCATCTGTTCAAGCCAGAAAGAGCTTGACAAGGGTCCTCCCAGCAGCTGTTTGAGCAGCGATCAGTGCCATAGGTTCCTCTCAAATATTTTGTCTACAAATTGTGGATCTGCTAACCTTGGCTTAGATCTAGGACTATTTTTAGAAGCTTGAATAAAAAGCAGTCATCCAGTGGAGTGCTTTTCACTTCCCATTTTAGATATTACATCCTTAGGCTGAATGTAATCACCTGCTGAGCAGTTCAAGGTCAACTCATATTTCAGCCATCACATCACCCCATTCCACCTCTGCACTGACATCTCACCAGACTTGTCCCAAGAGTTAGTGTCTTTTAAAGTTGAACGTGAAAGGTCTGCAGCCTCTACTCACCCATCCTTAGAGAGGTGATGCCGGAAGAAGTCATTGGCTGCCAGTTTGATAGCCTTTTCTGGTGTCACTAGAGTCAGGTTGACTGCAGCCCCTGGGCAAGAGAAAGGGGAAAAGGCCATTGGAGAACGAGAATAAAGGAACAGTTAACTGGATCTTTCAGGAATGTGTTGAACTCCTGCTCAAAACCAAGGACTGATGAAAGAGAGCTCCCAATGCACCAAAAGGGTTTAGAAACATGAAACACTACTGGAAATTAACAGAATTTCTGCCTCCCAACACCTTTGGCTTTTGAAACCATCCCCTGATGTGTTTCTACTCCATTTCCAATACGTTTTTCGTAATTTCTTTAGCCCTACTACCACCTCCCACCATGTACGCATGCATTCTCTTCTCTCATCCAATGATGCATCCCTATAAATCCAGAAGGATACAGATCAGACCTTCAAGAAAGGAATTACAAGTTGGATCAATAACCACTTCCAACCCATTTGCAAATACTTCGTGATGCTGAGAAGGAAAAGCATCCCACCCCACCTTTTTGCCAGTGTCTTTGCCCCACCACCACCAAAAGCAGAACAGTTTACTTACGAGGCAGCCCAGAAGAGGCAGAGCCACTGAGACCTGGACTCAACCAACCAACTGGCTCGCCTGCACAGAAGTCAGCCAGCTCTAGACCACCCCTTGGAGCTAAGCGGCTTCCCTTGTATATCACCACTGGGTGTCACTCTCAAACAGCCACCGTTCGAGTGGCTTTTTGTCCACCACAAGCTGCAGTGTGCAGAAATTCCCCTATGAACACTGTGGCAAGGCTTGCTGGGGGACCTGGGGTGGAAACAAGCCTTGGTACCCCCACCACTCGATGGAGCGCCCTTTTGTCAGGAGCAACAAACAGCAAATCCCTGTATTGTGCCTGCCACAATGAAAGGTCTGCGTGGCCTGGCTGGCTGCTGTGGGACATAGACACAGATATTACCACAACACAGCAGCCGGGAGGCAGCTTTCAAGCTGCCCTGGGGAAAATGGGGTGAGGGGAGGCCCAGTCCATTCTAAGCATACTGGCTTTTGCACCATTAGATTAATGCTCCAGAATATTCTTCTCTCTTTAAATGTTATGGCTCAAAAAGTCCTCCAGTGGGTGACTGCAAGCTCTCCCTGCCTGCACTGAAGCATGCTGAGCTCCAAAGCCCTCCAGAGGAGCTTCGCTCGAGACTTGCTAATGGCCTATGAACACCTCTGCAAGGACGAACACAAACACTGGGGTAAACCTTTTGCATTTATGCTCGCTCTAACATCAGTGCAAAGGGTTTACTGAAAGAAAGAAAACAAACTTCAGACCATTAAGCAAGAAGTACACTTCCACATGCTGACCTCCTCCAGAAACCATGAGGCATTCACAGCAATTTCTCCTTCAATTGCAAATAAAGCAGAAGGTAAAAACATACAATATACAGCCAAAAGTTAATGAACCTGGGATTTCTCCTACATCTTTGATATTTTCAGTAAAGCTGCTTAGCAGAGAATGGATAATCCCTGTCCTCAATAATCCATAACAGCTTCAATTCACCGGCGGAGGAGCAATTAGATACTTCAGCTGCTGGCTGTATGCTTTCCATGGTGTTTTCTACATAGTTCTTCCATTCTAGCTATGCCAATGACTGTTTCCCAAATCAAAGCTAACCCTAGCCTACAGGCAGCGCTACATGTACCAGAAGCAGTGACAGGCAAAAAGAATGCAAAAATAAATTGCAATTATTAAAAAATAGAAAGCATTTTGAAAAGAAGTACAGAAGCACTACAAAGAACTAAATCAAGTAGAGGCAAAACCAGTTGTTTGCCAACTGAACCTTGTAAGTGCCCTCCTCTCACCAAGCCTTGTGTTTTGTCATTAAAACACATTTCTCACAGAAGCCCTTATATACCACCAGCAACTCAGGTAACAGGGGGACTGAGTCACCTCCAGTGCGGCACTGGTGCACATGGGAGGTATCAGCAGAGGCCAGGGAAGGCTGCCACACTACCACAGCTAAACTGTAGCTGCTCTCCAAACACCATCAACAGCAAAGGGCACTTCCCCGGCCTGATCTAGGCCTTTGGCTCCCACCAGGTAGGCTAAAGGGCTGGCTTGCAAACAGCAGTGCAACTTTTCAGGACGCATGCTGGGATCTACAGGTGGCTTCTGGATGGACCATGGCGGGGAGCAGAGGCAGCACCTCTTCAAAATCCCCTTCTGCTAGTGTCCACATGGTCCAGGAGCCCACAGGCACCACAGATTCATTCACATCTGTGTCTGAAGGGAGCACACTGTCATTCCTGAGCACAGGCAGGCCTAGACAGCACCATCCAGCTTTGAGGCACTGCTGCTACCTAGATGTTACAGAAACAACATGAGAAAAAACTCCTCCTTTTCTTCCTCTCCCGAACAAATCCAAGAATCTCTAACTCTGGAGGAAGAACTCCAGGGAAATGTTGGGTCTGTCTTATAAATCACACTATTCAGAATAAGCAACTCATACAGAGCAAGGACTGCCTGCCCCCATGCAGCCCTTAAGAGATGATTCGTAGAAAAGCATCCTACAAGCTCAAGCCTCTCTCCTGCCCACACTGAGGAGATTTGATTCACATGTGGAGAAGACCTGAAGTCACACAGTGGGAATGGCTGTCCCCAAGCAGACTCTTTGTGTCCTCCAACAGAGGCCAAGTGCCTTACAGGGACAATGAACACGCTTGCAACTCCTCCATGGGGCACAGCAGCTGCCACTTCAGCACATTAACATATAATCCTCCCAATTTCAGCTTAAAGGCATAAAATAAGAGCTTGTGAGTCATGCAGCAACTTCTGCTGGGGAACTGTGACAGATTGAAGGAGCAACAACCAATCCCACCATCCGATTTCCATCTTCCCCTGTCTGCAAGCCTGAGTTCTCTTTATCTTCCCAGAAAATTACATTCTTCATGAATCTTGGATGCATTTTGCTCACCCATCCTCTCCCTGAGCAAGCTCCCCAGCAAGCAGCCTGCAATTGCATATTTACAGCCAAAGTTAAAGCAGGCTCTGTTCCTGGCTAGGAACACAAAAGCAGCCAGCTTCTGGGAAAAATCATGGGGGCGACACGTCACTGGTAGCATTGAAGATGGAGTTTGCCAGGGTTCCTCAGGGTTGTTTGTCTTGTTGCCTGCTCCCAGGAAAGCTGGCACAAAGCAGCCAATCCATCCCCAGCATCCACTCCACACCCCCGAAACGCCCACTAGCAAGTTGGGCAAGAGAGGCTGCCTCAACAGCCAGTGCCTGCTCCCAGGCCAGCCAGCCACGGCATCTGTTTCCTTAGGAGCTACGGAAGAAGTGGCAAGGGACACTACTGCTACCAGCAGCAAGGCGCCAGCATCTCTGGACTCCCGCTTGAGAAAACAAAGAGCAAGGACTCACCTAATCAAAACAGTATTTTATCCAGGCTTTATCAGTGAATGAGTGCCACAAAGAATGTTATCTGAATGCCTCAGAGATAAAAACTGCATATTCAGGCAATTGAATACCACTATATAAAATGAACCAGAGTTCAGCATCAACTAAGCCAGCTGGACTGTGCTGAAAGCCAAGAAGGTATTCCACACTTCCCTCTACTATGAGTAAAGTCAGAATTTGGCCTGCTGTTCCTCTCTCCTCAAAAATCCTTAAAAACTTTCAAGGATTTTGTGTTTAAACTAGAAAAGGTATAACGTCAACTCACTGCTGCAATGGACAGCCTGAGCCAAGGAGCCACAAGATTTCTAGCAGGTT
The DNA here is from genome assembly GCF_000695765.1 of Mesitornis unicolor. Classification (NCBI taxonomy): domain Eukaryota; kingdom Metazoa; phylum Chordata; class Aves; order Mesitornithiformes; family Mesitornithidae; genus Mesitornis; species Mesitornis unicolor. The sequence continues at coordinate 22,296 of NW_010169881.1, forward strand.
AGCATATAACAAACAGCTTAAGCTCCACCATAAGCCAACCTCTGATTTTTCTTACCACCCCAAGTGAGTTTTTATTGGGGGCAGGTTTGTTTGTTTGGTTTTTAATTGGAGCTTGAACAAAGCATTCAGGTAGTTTTGGAGATAAGCTACCAACTAGATGAGACAGCAGCCTGACGATATTTGTGGTGGGGTTTGACATAAATTAAATCATCAGCCACAAAGATAGACACTTTAAGAGGTCTGGTACTGCCCCTTCACAAGTTACCAGCATTCAGGAATGCTTGACAGACAGCTAGTTTTGGAGATAAGCTACCAACCAGATGAGACAGCAGCCCGACGATATTTGTGGTGGGGTTTGACATAAATTTAATCATCAGCCACAAAGATAGACACTTCAAGAGGTCTGGTACTGCCCTTTCACAAGTTACCAGGCCCAAGCTAGGAAACACACATACAGTCCTGAAACAAAGTCCAGCAGCTTCGCTTAAACTGCCAGTAAAGATGAACTTCAGTAAATGGGAATGTTTAACACCAAAACAGCCATGGAGAAGATTCAAGCCCTTAGTGGTGGAGAGCTGAGCAGACATCCAGTGTAGAGGAGTTTATTTTCAGAAACAGCTGCACCTTTCAACATCTTAGGATATTGCTACATTATTGCTTTATAAACCAGAGATTCTGGCCTTTTCCTCCTGCTTATGAACCAGCGCTTCCAATGCAAAAGCTGCACGGTGCCAGACTAAGCTTTACTTACCTCTGTACATGCCAAAGTAGCCTTCCGACCGAATTGTTTTAATGAGGCAGTCAGACCTGCAAACAAAACAGAGATAAACCATGAGCTCAAAGGTGGGTGAGAGCAGAAGAAAAAACAAACACAAAACAAGTCTCAGAGTGGTTTTCATTTATGATCTGTCAGCAGAACCCTGAGCTGAGACGTGGCTCAGCCGCTGAATGCGCTATTGTCCAGGCCTGAGTCCAGTTTTAGCCCCTGATTCACAGGGGTTTTGAAACCCACAGCTCACCCCGCACATGCTGTCTGCTTTCTACAAACACAAAAGGGAAAAGCGTCACTGCAAGGGCTGTTTATCCAGGGTCCTCTGAGGCAAACACGCATGAGATGCTCTAACAAGCAGATCCCCATGCACATATTTTTAAATCCAGCTCTGGAAGGGAAATAAGGGGGGCCAAAGCCCCTAATGCTGACTTGCTTGACATACTCCATGAAATTCGACACAAGGCACATAAGCACTAGATGACCTGAACACTCAGTCATCTGTGACCTCCCATGAAGATAAAAAGCACTTCCTGTTAACACATCAGGTGCTGAGCACTCAGACTCTTGCCCTGGTGAGAGCATGGCAGGATGTCGCGGAAGTTTGCTCCAAGGGGAAAACAGTTGCCTTCTTTGTTTCAACAACATTCACTGCAAATGGGAAAACTGCCTAGAATGCCGGAATGGCTCAAAGCTTCTCAAAGGCACAGACAAACACCTAACAAATCCAGAGCCACAGTTCAGGAAGCCAGCAAAGATGCCCTGCCTGGGAGACCCTCCAGGTCCCTCTCCAGATCACGGCTGCATGAAGCCTGAGCATTGGCTGAAGCTTGTTTTGGGGTCTTTGGGAAGGGACAGGTACTTGCCATGGCCTCAGGGGAAGGAAGAGGTACACATGCATGCATATGTACGTAATTAAGGGGCAAAAGGCTCTTTTAAGTATCAATAAGAGAAGTGTAGCAGATGAAAACAAGAATAAATTTCTAAGACGTTTGGCAACACAAGGAATAAACTTCATCTCTGCTCTGTAGTAGTGCTGAGGTGGGAAAGAAGCAAACAGAGTTCTCTCAAGGGCTCTATTGCCCTGCTTGGGTCAAGACTGTTCTAGGCTGCCCCACATTATTTGTGAAGAGCTCCATCCTGCACTGCTGCCAGTTGCAGCAATGAATTTCCCCTCTCTGCTGAGGCTCCCCTCATCCTTTGGAACCACATCTTTCACACATCCCACCCCACCTCCAGCAGCTTGGACATGTCCATCTCATTCATAGAACCAGAGAATGCTTTGGGTTGGAAGGGACCTTAAAGATCATCCAGTCCAACCCCTGCCACGGGCAGGGACAGCTCCCACCAGTCTCCCCAACACATTTGCAAACCTTAGAAATCTCAGGGCACCTTTACCAGAGATGAGGTATCCTGGCACGCACTCTCAAGGGGAGCTTACAAATCCTCCATCCTGTCCAAACTCCTGTTGCTGTTGCCTATCAGGTCAGGGGAGAAGCAATCCTCACAGAGCAGAGGCAATCAGCAGGAGTGGCAGGAGCAGAGCACAACAAAAAGGAGAGGCAAGGCAAGACAGGAGGCCACATCCTGCTGGCACACAAATAATGGAGGAAGCAGAGAGTGCTGTAACTGCCAAGGGAAGCATCAGTCTGCCGTGGCACACCAGAGACTACAGCCTAAGCACATGTATAATTAGATGTCGTCAGTGAGAGCAAGTAGGCCCAGAGACTTGAACCATCACCACACAGAGCATTTCCTTCCTAATCCCACTCTGCCTCAAATTCTCCTGGGCAGAAAAGAAGAAAATAATGGTGAAGAGGAGCAGGGCACAGGTAACACTACTTTTGAACAAAGTGGCAGGAAGACAGGACACACGTCATCTGTCCCAGTCCCTTCTACTCCCTCAATGACTTTGACCAGTACTTCTGGAAAATGAAGGCCTGACTCTGGTTCCTAGGATAACGCATCCTGTGCTGAGTGTGGTATGCATTCCCACAGTAGGTACACAGCCCTAAGCATTCCACACAAAACCCAGGTGAATTTGGTGGGCTGGATACATTAATGCCTTCTTTTCCTACAGCCTGCAGCATTTTACTTCATTTGAACACAGGACTGCTGGGGTAACTACAAAAGGTCTGCATGCAGTGCTCTAGACTGGGAATGCACGACTGCTTCCCCTTTTTAAAACTGACACAGCAAAGGAAGGGATAGCAACATCCAGTATGAGAGTCATGGAAACAGAAGAGAGGCAGAAATTCTTTCATGCATCTGATTGTGGTCCAGCAGAGAACCAAATGGGGCTCCTTGTGTTTTGGTCCTGAGCCCTGACAGCAGTGAACACATTGCTCCCCAGCAAAGGATGCAAACAGATGTGCCCTCTGCATAGCTCTTGCCTGCTGGACTCAGCAGCCTGAATAGCTGCTTTATTTGTTTGCTCTGCTCTAGCACAACTTAGTTCAAGATTGTCCCCTGGGTTTCCTGGAGAGAGCCCAGTTTCTAGAAATGCTGCACTCATCTGAAAGAGGTAACAAAGTGGAAGGACTCCACAACAAAAGCCCCGGGGATGCTGCCTCTGCGGGCGGTACTCACATGCTGGTGTACATCCGCTGGCCATTCTGCTGGTTCTGCAGGCGAGTTTTTGCCAGGTCAATGGGAAATACACAGGTGACCCCGATCAGCCCAGCTATGCCTCCATTGATCAGCTTGGCAGGTAAACTGTAAGGGGACGAGATGCAGAGAAACAGATGTCTTAGCACTGGGATAAACAACAGGGGAGGGAAAGCAGAAAAAAACCCAACTCTTTTGTATGACCAGAGTTAACACATCACTGTGTGACAAGGCTGTTCCCACTCAGCATGAAGAGAGCTCTGCCTCAAGGCAAAGCTTGGCCCTTGCTGTACATAAAGGGAAGGAGGGGAAAGCAGTACATAGCATCAGGACAAACCACTGAGAAGTGAAAGGGAGGCAAACAGCTAAGTCACACATCACTAAGAACAAGAAAAAACCCTGTTCTCCAAGACCCAAACGTTCATGTTGTCCCTAGATGAGAAAAGGCAGAGTGCTGGACCGTCTACCACGTGGACAGGCTTCAGTTAAGGTCTGATGGCATCCAAGCCAGCAGGTTTACTGGCAAATGCTTTTCAGCACCGCAATCAGATACGCATCTAATGAGAGGTTCATGACATATCAGCTGCCACCATCGTGTGGGCCCATCAGAAGCACCCAGCTGGCAGCTGAGGAGCAAATGGCTGCAGCTACAGGAAAGTGTTTCCAGATCCACTGCCTGGGGCGAGGGGAACATGCACAAACCAGTAGCCTGGCGAAACCACCAGACTGGCAGCCTGCATGGCCACAGATGCACAGATGTGAGCTCATACCTCCTGGGGAAATCAAAACCTGGCTAGCTGCACGTGCTTTCAAAGCACAGGGCTTTTTCGGCTCACCTTTGTGCTTCCACAGGGAATTCTTGCAAGTGGTTCTGAGTGAAAGCCAGATCAGCCAAACGTGGGTTCCCAGCAAATTCAATTATGAAACATGTCCAGCACTTACATGCTTGATAAACCACTACACACAAAGTCTGTTTGAGTCAGCTCCCTCCAATAAAGCACACAATAAGGCTCCCTGAACACAGGATGTGTCAGATACTAAACTGATGGCTGACAGCTAGATTGCAGCTGGGTGAGCCAGTGAGGCTGAGTACCCCCACAGGGGGAGCAGGCATGCTGCCTTTCATGATGGTGACATTATGCTCTGGATAGGAGCACAGACCACATTACCCACTGGAAGCAACAAAGCTGAGACTGGCCATGGCACGGTGGGGGAAGCTCTGCAAAGGCAGCTCCCCTCAGCAGCACTGCAGAGCACACTACATTGAGGGGCAATTGCAGAGAGGATCATCAAGCAGCCATGCTGAAAGAGCTGCCTCTCAGCTCCAGGCTGAAGGGAAAGGCATGATATGGAGACTCAGGGTTTTGACCTGAAGTGCCCCTGGGGGAAGCAGGCAAAAGAGAGGGGGGCAAGTCTTTGCCCACAAGTGCTAAGCACAACCTTGACACTCCAGGAAATGTCCTTCAGCCTCTGCTCTCCTGCTGCTAGAGCTACTTCCTCCTCAACACCCGTACTGATATGACACACACGTGAAGCCCCAGGGCTGGTACAGCTGGAAGAAGAGGTGCCAAGGACAGGCAGACCTGAGCTCAGCCCACATCCCCAAACAAGACGGTGCCGACCAAGATTAAATCAAGCACAGTATGTCAGAGAGGCAGGCCCAAATCAGTGCATGAGCTCAGTGCAGGGTCAGACTGCAAGATCTCACCAGCTCGAGACTCTGTTGCCTCAGGGATCTTTGCACCACAGTCTGAGAAGGGAATAGATTTGCCTGCAAACTCCTACGTTCAACTTGTTCTCAGGACATGGGAAAATTTCAAACAGTAAGCTTCACATCATGGTGCTCGCCTTACTTAACCCATAGTCACGCTGAAAAAGGAGGTCAGAGACCAGATAAAAGCATATCAAGATGGACCACTGAGAATGAAGATGTTTTGAGACAGGATTACATCGGCCTCCCCAAACTCAGCTCCAAAGTCACTACTGCCAGGTCACAGACTACAAGGCACAACTGGTGCCCCTTTCCAGCCCCAGCACTGTCATTGCTTCTCTAACTGTCCCCAGAACACCCAGAGCAGGTAGACACTTGCCTCTCTCAACCTGTTCCAACAGTGAAATCATCACAAGGTTTCTACCAGGTGGGAGTGAGACAGACATGTGGCAAACATCTTGCCTTCTGGCATCGTAACTGCAAGACTCCCCAATTTCAGCAGACCCCAGCCATAGAGGGGAATAATCTGACATGCCCAAGCAAGCCAAAAATTTGGGCAAAATGTGCTGCAGAGAACCTCCTACTCCATCTGTGGGCAAGAAACCCTTGTTCAACAACCTCATCACACCCGAATCCAACCATCTGTGTTCCTCCATGTGCACTGCAGAGCGAGGCAGAGATAGACTATACAGCAGAACCTGCAAGACCCTGAGTGAGATCAAGTTCCACATGCACTGCTGCAGAAACAAAAGTACCCTTGATATCACCTTGCAGCAAACCACTACTGTGGATTTTAGTCTTTTGGTATCAATCTTGTTTTGCTAAGGAATGGCAGATGCATGCTGCAAGGGCAGAGGGGTTCAGTAGGTCCTCCAAGCTTAAACAGAACTCCTTGCCTTGGCTGCTTGTGGCTGCTGCAGACTTGTGGTAGCATAGATGGGAGGGACTACCTAAGTGGGAGAGGCGATGAATTTGGGGCACAGAGAAGAACTTGAGACAGAGGACACTGCACTTGAATCAAAAGCTATTTCCCTTGTGATCCCACTTTTCACCTCAGTGCTCTCTGCTCTCTCATGGGATGAGAGTCCATTGTGCCTGGTCTACCTGTCCTATTTAGCTTCTGCACAGCTTCTGCCTTTCACTACTTAGGTGTGCAGGGCTTAGTGAAACAGGGACAACACAAGCTAGCACACAAACAGGACATGGAGCTGTTGGAGCGGGTCCAGAGGAGGCCATGAAGATGATCAGAGGCTGGAGCACCTCCTTTACATGAACTGACTGAGAGAGTTGGGGTTGTTCAGCCTGGAGAAGAGAAGGCTCCAGAGGGACCTTATTGCAGCCTTCCAGTTCCTGAAGGGGTCCTACAGGAAAGCTGGGGAGGGACTTTTTACAAGGGCAGGTAGCGATAGAATGACGGGGAATGGTTTTAAGCTGGAAGAGGGGAGATTTAGACCAGATATTAGGAAGAAATTCTTTCCTGTGAGGGTGGTGAGGCACTGGCCCAGGTTGCCCAGGGAAGCTGTGGATGCCTCCTCCCTGGCAGTGTTCAAGGCCAGGTTGGACAGGGCTTTGGGCAGCCTGGGCTGGTGGGAGGTGTCCCTGCCCATGGACTGGGTGAGCTTTAAGGTCCCTTCCAACCCAAATCATTCTATGATTCTATAAAAATAAAGCCACTTGCTCAGTTTTACACAAGAAGGATAGAAAGGCACTCCAGTTCTCCTAGTTCTGCTCCTCAGCCCTCCTAACTCGTCCCTGTAGCCAGCAAGCTCCTGTTCACACTGCCAAGAGCACATCAGAGGGGCTGTGGAAGATTTTGGAGGATGCATCTCCCCTCCCAGACATCCGGTCGTTTTGCTCCACTGAGGCTATCAGGACTCCATGGAGTTGAATCTCAGTGTGTCCTTCATGGGTGTAAGAGAAGAGCGCTAAGCGCTCTCCAAATTGGGTAACTGATGATGGGCAAATCTAGGCACTCCACAATGCTGTCTTGTTATCAGCACAGCTCAGGACTGTTTTCATTTGCAGAAGGCAGGCATGCAGGAAGATACCCTGATCATTGCAAGTGCTGAGAAGGGTCACTCCTCTTGCCTGTAGCATTCAGGCATTGCTAAGTCCTGACCCTCTGTCACCAGGTTTCAATCACCCACTGACACCCCCTGTTCTGAGCTGGTAACCTGGAAAAGTAATGTTAGAAGAGAAGCACAAAAACCCCACAGGAAT
>NW_010169881.1:29633-50857 GCF_000695765.1 Mesitornis unicolor
TTATCTGGGGCAACTTCAGAAGCAGCAGAAAGTTAAATCCACATGCAGATCCATCTAACGCAGCTCTTAGGAAGCTGAATGTACAACTGTATCTTCCCAGAAAATGCATCCCAGTGTATTTACAGGGAGGATTCAAATCCAGCCTTTGCATATGCCAGGACCAATGATTTTAAGTTCCTGCTGTGCACTTAAGTGTCACTAATTACTGTTGGAACTTCATGTTCCTGCAATCACTCAAGCACTGACTGGCTTTAGAAAGAAGACACAGGGCTGCAACGGTGTGGACTTCGTAGTTACAGGCATTGCATCCTCAGCTGGTCAAGGAGCTGGCCTTGCTCCCTTGATGTCAGCAAGCTGAAGTCAGCAAGTCAAGATGACCTTTGAAAGAGGAAGCAAAAAGAAACGGACTTGTGCAGGGAAAAAAGCAGAAGGCAGAAAGAAAAAGGCAGTGAGAAAAAAGAACTGAAGAAAGCAGAGGCCTGACAACATGGCAAAGACAAAGAATAAGAGAAAGTTGGAAAAACAGCCCAAAACACCACAGGTAAGAAAGGAGCAAAGAAGGAATCAGAACTGTTTAAGGCCATAAGATATGATCAGGTGATTTCCTCCAACTTTCTGTATCACAAAATAGAGTTAAGTTTGAAAGACTGCAAAAGAAAAATCCAAAACACAACCAACAACTCAAAAACATTTTTAAAAGTTACCTGATCTGTTTATCAGCCATTTAATTCAAACTTGATCTTGTTAAGAAATGAATCTGTTCCTTAGGTTCTTTTTCAGTCACTTCTTTTTCACTTCTGTTTCTTCCTGGGAAAGGAGAGAAAGACATCAAGGAGACAAAGCTGAGACACTCACATTCTTCCTGAAGCTCAGGCCCCACTGGGCAGGCTGCAGAGTGAGGCCAGCTGAGGAACAAGTGACTTCAGGGAGCACCTGGTCTCAGAGGGGAGGCTGAGCTCCAGAGGGAGCCTTATAAAGTGTATGTGTGTATAAATCCATAAGCACATATGGAGGGAAGAGCTGCTCCAGGCTCCAGCAGCGTGTGAGGAAGGACAGCAGCCAGGAGTGCACAAGCTCTGTCCAGCATGCAGGACAGCAGTACCTGTCACAGCTCTCTTGAGCTCCAGGGAGCATTTCACACTGCATCATGTGGACCTCCAACCCTCTGCAGGTCCACCTACCGTGCCAAGAAAATCATGTGCCATCGTGAGACCCATTCAGAGCTTCCCTTCAGCACACACATGCTGTTTCTAAAAGACAGTCTTTCACAACCTGCTCCTCCAGTGGCTACAGTATTTCCTGTGTTTCCCAGCCCAAACACGCAGCCCATGCTCAGTCTTGTGCTAACACTATCTTTTAAGTAGTGCCTCTCCCTCCCCAAGCTATTGATGTGACTTTGCCCCTTGCACCACTCCTCTGAGCTCAGTGCCTACTGGCACGGCACTGAAGAGCCACAACTGCAGGAACCAGTTCTCTCCAAGACTCCTGATTGCTACTGCTCAGTAGCTGGTAGAAGTCACTACACAACGGGATCTGGACAGCGGAGAAATTTCAGAAGCGGCCACAACCCTCATCTTTCTAGAGGTGTCCTTGTCTCCTCCTCACCTCCAACCTGGGAATCAGGTGCCTCATGCTTTCATCAGGCATATCAGGGGCACTCAGGCACTCTCCTCCTCCCCTTCCAGCTGCCACCTGGGTGGCAAGCCAGAAGCAGCGGAGGTATCTTTGTCCTTTGCCTCTGGACTGAAATTTGCCCCTTAATTGCAGATTTCCTAAGCCACACAGAACCTTACATCCAACAAGGTGGCTTTCAGGCTGACAATTCTGCTCTGGGCCACAGGCGTTCCAGGGAATAAAAGGTCTCTGAAATGGTGAAGACCCGGTGATGGCACAAACAGGGACAGGAAGGAGGGGAGGTGAGGTTACACACAGCTCAGTACTGACCTGCTCCCTTCCCTGTTACATCAAGAGTGAAGGACAGGAGAGCGTGAAAGCATTTGCAGTCCCCACGCTGGGACGGCACAAGACTTTCCTGGAGCTACTGCCTTTCCAGGAGTGCCACACTCAGCTAAAGACATGACAGATGAGCACATGAGATCGCTAAGGAAAGCTAAGGCATGGGGCTCCTCTCCAAAACACTGCACGTGAAACCCACTGACTACACTACACTATTACACCTTCCATCCCTTCGGTGACCCCTTTCAGACAGTTTACCTGGTCTCACTTAAGGTCTGCTGCCACGGATTAGTTCTTGCCAGATCAGCTAAGTCTGCACTTTCAGAATGAAAGCTACTTACACCTTTTGCTGCATCTCTTTTCACATGCATGTCCACGAGAGCAGTTTGTTTCAGGTTAATCTAACTCTCTTTCACTTTAACTAGAATAAGAACAAAACAAAAATTTAGGGAGATCAGTTGCTGAAAGTCTGTAACCCTGGCATAAACAAGCCACGAACCATGACAACTCACTTGATAATGCCTATACCCTCAATAGGCTACGTTTACTGAGGCAGCAGCTCTGACAAAATACATGCACCAAGCGGTCCTGACACCCTGCTCCAAGCTCTGGCAAACTCTCCTTTTGTTCTCCCTGCTGCACTCTTCCTTGCAGAGGGGCATCCAGGAGGCCAGGAGCCCATCGCAATGGGCAACACAAGAGAAAACAGAAAGGCTGCCAATATTCACCACTGACAGCCTGCATGGAGAGCGAGAGACCGAGATGGACACACAAACGTATCACAGGGCTGTTTCTTACCTGCTGGCACAAGTAGGGCGATGGGAGTGGGAGAAGATGCTACTGTCAAGAGAGACTTAGGACAGCTGCGTTTAGCTCTCTCCTTCTGTTTTTTCTTTGACTTTTGGCTTCAGCTCTCCACCTGCCCGGTAACTGCAGAGCCCTCCCCAGCTGGAAAACTGCTGCTGCTTCCCACCAGAGAACTGATGCTCCTGCTGCAGCTGCACAACAGGAAGGGGTAAAAACAATCTTCCTGGGTTTAAAACTGGGCAAACTTACAGGTTTCCTTGGTGCTTGATGTATGGCCAGCAAATGCCAGGGCTAGTATCATCTCCACTAAGGAAAGCTACTCAACTCACAGAGACGCAAGGGGAAGCAAATGATTTTACAGCAGACACCAGCACTTGATAACTGTTTATACAGCACCTGGCACAGTGGAGGCCTGAATGTCCACGACCAGGGGATTTTAATGCATTAAAGGATTTTAATGCACTGAAGTGGAAAGCTTAATTTGAGCTCTGTTTGTTTAAATGCAGCTTGAGCAAACGACCATCCGCAAAACACAAAGTCACTGCAAACTCTATCTGAGCACTTTGCTGTGAACTACAGAGCTCCTCGAGCCCAGACCCGAGTCCCTCCCAGGGCAGGAAAACAGGTGCTGCAGTCTGAGAGAAGGAAAAACACAGGCTGGTAAGAGAATGTCCGATATTTAAACAACAAATCCAGAACAACATTATACGTTTAACCTGAAAGGAAAGAGATTAAGTAAAGACCTAAGTGTATCTCCCCAGCAACACACTGCTCTTCGGAGTCAAAAAATGCAAACAAATGCAGGCAAGCAAAGCTTCTGCAGCCAAGCTGGGGTGTAGCCCCACAACCTCCTACAAGAGCAGGGTCAGCGTGCAGGGCTTGCACCTTCCCAGGAAACCTCCCGACAGCACCTGTACTGGGGCAGCAGACAAGCCAGCAGTACCAAAAAGGTGCTGATGCCTCAGAAAGTCTTCGTATGGTTAAGCTTCATGGCCACGGGTGGACAACAGTGCTGCTGGGATTGGGAACCTGCACGGCATGAGGAGCAGAGGAGTCAAGAGGAAACTGGCAGCAGGTGGGCAGGGGCAATGAGAGCTGCCAGAGACCCTCCTTGAAGCCAAAGAGGCTGAGCAGTCCTTACAGAAGGGGGATCCTAAATTGAATATCCCACAATTAAGAGAGCGAGAGCTTCACGGGCGACGCATCATGTGGCGTTAATTCCTTCCTAGAGTGCTGTTAACACAGCTAGGCATGGATTAATGCCCCATTACTGGAACACCAGGACATCCCTTCTACATTTATTAAAATGATCAAGTAAATTAGTTTCAGAGTGGCATGCACACTACAGCACAGGGAATCACCTCCATGCTAGGCAGAGAAGTGGTGCAACGACTGCCACACACAGATAGCCCAGAAGCCTCCTCAACCCAGTGCTCACTTTTCCCAGCTCTCAAAACCCAGCTCCAGAGAGCAAAAGAGAAGTCAGTTTGGGGTACCACAATGCAAACCTAGCCAGCTTTGGATGTACCTGGTCCTCACAGACTCAGCCACTGGCAAAGTCGTGCTATTTTGCTCCCTTACTTGCCACACTCATACACACTCATCCACCTATGCTAACCAGACGGTAAGGTTTTCCCCAGGATGGCCAACCTTTGTATACTGCACTCCTGATCAGACTGGGGCACAGGACTGGACTCTTAATCTTTGGTTTCCACCTTATCACCTGAAGGATAAGTGCTTACCAGAGAATCCCAACCCAGCCTGGGGCATCAGTCTCATCACACGCCACGTGTGCCACCAGCAAGCTTGGATGTAGACGCAGGCACCCAACATCTCCACAAGCTGATACATCACAGGAGACAGAACAGGTTGAGTCTACCCATATCTTTGGCCGTACTCATTGCATGTATTGCCACTGCACTATACCTATGGGTTGGCATCTTTACCCCCACAGCTCAGCACCCTCCCTTCTTGTCTTGGTCTCCTTCTGTCAGGCCATCAGAGCCACTGCTGGCATCCTTCAAGCCAGCCGCAGGCTACCAGCCCACCAGCTCTCCCAGTCCTGCCAGCAGCCCCCACAAGAGGCCAGCTCTTCACTTCTGCTCTCTTCCAGCACTCCTATTTCCAGGCTCTCTCCTCCCCAGCAGCCCCACTCTGCAGCTGAGCACAGCCTCTTGGGCACACAGTGTCGAACAGGCCAATTTATCTGAGTACACACAGGCTGCCGTTTTGACAGAAGACCTTTAGCCAATGTCAGCTGGTGTGTCAGCTGAAGGAAGCAATCCTGTACTCTCCCTATACCCGAACATGTGTTCCCATACCTGCTTTTGTGCTAGCACAAATATTTGTGCAGAGCAGTCAGGCAGGGAGAAGAACGCCTCAAAACATCTCCCTCATGCCACAAAGAAATACTCAAGCTCCCTGGCCAGTGCAGGACAGTTCCCAGGCTGAAGGCACGTTAGAGAGGTGTTTGGCTTTACAAACACAGGTGGTGGCAGTGCACATTTACTGAGATGCCCACAGAGAAGGAAGAGGACCCAAACTCGTGATTAGCAGCAAAGGCTCCCAAGCTCTCGTTCTATCTCTGTTGCTGGCTTGCGCTTCACCTTCAGCCAGGATATCCAACCACACCTGGCAGTCTGAGGAACAGCCTGCTCCCACGACAGTCTACCTTAGGAAAAAAACAAGCCATGACCAAAAATAGTCCAACATCTTAGCAGAGGAACATGCCTGTGAGAGACTGAAAGAGTTAGTGTCTCAAACATTGTGGCAGGACAGGTCCTGCTTAACAAAAGCTGCAAGTTCTGCTCTGCAAAGAGAAAAAGAAGTGCAGGGAGCAGAGGCACCTGCCTGTCCAGGACTCAAGATGCACAGTTCTAATGTGGGGAAGGGGCTCACGACTACCCCCCAGCACACGATGGCACCTGTGCAGCAGCCTCGACGGCCTGGACTGAACCTCGAGGTTCAGAAACCTCAGAAACCTCATTTATCTTCACACAACAGCAGTCAAGAAGACAAAACAGAGACAGCAGAGAGTGGCCTTGGAAACCCAGCCACCTCCACTACTCTCCAAGGAGGGAGAGGGCTCAGCTTTGAAGAGCTTCTTTGAGCTGATCCAACTAACCCTCCCATCTCAGGTTGAAAGTCTCACTGTGTGCTTCAGGCAGCTCTCTCTCTCTCTCTCCCCAGATTTGCCTGCTGGCTTCAGACACAGTGGCCACCTCAACGCAAAGTGAAAGAGTTACTAAAGACATTGGACACGTCACTGCACCTAGCAACACTCCCTCTGTCTGCCTGGCCTCAGTCACCCTGGGAAAAGCCAACCTAGCTGCTGACTCCATAGCGAGGACCGGAGCGAGTGGTTCAGTAGGTATGACTGGAAAGGAAGCGGACAAAAGAGCAGGGAAGGAGGTGGGGATCCTCCTGCCTCTGGGCAGGAGCAGAAGGAACACACCCAGCTTTCCCCACGCTCTCCCCTCTGGGCTTTCTACTCTGCTGGCAGGGACAGGCTGCCCCCCACCCCAGTACAGCATCGTGGAACTTTGCTCTGCTGAGAAACCTTCAGCAGTCAAGAGATGTCAAGACAAGCATCTTCTGTTACCTCTCTGACAGCTAAGGCTTGGAGAAAGGCCTCCAAAGTGCACTGTGAGCAGCAAGAGAAGTGCCTTCCTGAGCTGGAGAGCTTCTCCAGGCCAAACAACCAGCAACTTGCTTAGATTAATGCGGCAGCAGTCTGCCCTACTGCTTAACATGGGGAGTCCCACGGAGGCCTCTCCTTGCATCAACATGATCTCTCTCCCACAAAAGTCTCCTACCCCTCCGCTCTACTCCAGGACAGCTCAGGAAGCAGAGCACAGTTCATAGGTCCTAACGTCAGACCACACTCCAGTTACCCGAGCACACAGCACTTCGGCTGGGCAGAAAGGTTTGCAAGGGCAACTGCTCATGGCCAAGCCATCTGCATTCCAGTCAGACAAAGACTTGAGGAGCAGGCTTGTGCTGATCTGGAACAAACACCAGATAAGCCCTTTGACATTGCATGTCTTGGGAAACTGCCCCAGATTGAGAGCCAGAAAGTTGACACTCATCTTGAAGCTGGGCTTGGGTATCAGCACTGCAGCACACCAAGAAGCTCAACACAGATCTGGGACCTGGTATTTTAGAGGCTGCACAGACCTTCAGTCAAGGACAGTCCCTATCCTGGAGGTTTTGCAGCTGAATTTGCAAGACGTGATGAGTGAAGGCAGCCGTTAGAAGTGACTCATCCAGGGCTCAGACAGCAAGTCTTGCTGTCCCAGACACCGGGACTGCCAAGCTGAAGGAACCAGAGGGAAGGCTTCAGCAGAAAAAATGAGCTTGCAGTCATCTCACCGAGAGCACACAGCAGAGTTCTGCTCCATTGGAGGGCAACACATTGAAAGACAGTAATTGCAGTGACTTCCTTCACAGGAGAGACCAGAGGTCTAAATGTGCTCACAGCATCCCTGGCAAGACTGAGGGGAGCAAAGGAAACCCATGGGAGCTGTTGGTGCTCTTTCCATCTCAACCTGCCTCTCATCCAAGTTCTCAAAAAGGCAGTTGGGCCTAGCAGAGGAGTCTCAAGAGACCTGGCTCCTCTGGTCTGCACAAATGCCAGATCAAGCACACTAGAGCCCTCCTCCCCCTCATTCCTCTAAACACTTAAAAGTAACAAGCCTCTAAAATACGGACAACTGCTCATGCTTAAAGGCAACCTCAATCTTGGCTCTCCATGGCTTCTACAGAAACATGGATCAAGAGAGAGAGAAGCCAGAGGGCCAAAAATCCTTTGCATGTGTCTCTTACCACAAAACCTTCAGCGATGCAGTGATACAAGGTCAGAGTATGGCCAGAGCTGAAATTCAGGCCCAGCATTTTGCCTGAAAATAGTGGTAGCCTCCAGTGTTTGGTCTCTAGAGATAAACCACATCCCTGCACCTATTCAAAGGGATCTGTAAAAAGCAGCTACAGAACAACTAATCTATATGCAAACACAATGAACTCTCTACATGTGGCAACTTCTAGAGAAAATTATCATTTAAATTAAGTTTAGAATGGCCTAGGCTATTTTGCAGCTGAAGAGCCAACAGCAGAAGCACAAACTGACAGCTAAAACTGCCCACACATGATCGTGCTGGTGCTCAAGCAAATTTGCAGCTTGAACATCTTTGGATGTGTAAGTGGGTTCTTATTGCCAGTGATGCCCCTTTCCAAGTGCCACTTGAGAAAATCATGTGGTCACACATTGAACTGGGGTGACTCTGTCTGTAAACCCACCCTCCTCTGAATCGGTTCTCCATACCGGTTCTCATGAAATGACAGCCGCAGAGACACACAGCATTAGCTGGAGAAAGAGGACAGCTCCACTGAGAAGTGGAGCCTGACAGGTAGAAGACAGAGCTGGGAAAACAACCAGCAACTTACGTACAGCATTTCCTCTTCGCTAATTTGTCGTGGTCAAGAAAAGGCAGAGCCAAGTGGCAGTGACAGACAGGCCGACCCTTTGATCTGAAAGGACTTACAACTGAGAAACTAAATAGTGCAAATCCCTCACTTGGGTACTCTGACAAGGGACCAGCAGATTAGAAATAAGGTTCCCTCCCCTCCCAGTTTAACATAACCACCACGTACAAAACAGTAATTAAAAACCACCAACAAAGAAGCCCAAGGGAAAGTGAGGGCTAGATTCGAGCTCACTCCAAAGCGATGAGGCAGAGAGCTGAGCCGAGGTCCTGGGGTGTGAAAGGGACCATTCATTCACCAGGAACAAAACCAGGACTCCAGACTCTCAGCAGACTGATGTCCTCTGAAAGAAAGGTGTGCCAATGGCCCTGCTGGGAGGAATAAGCATGTTTTGGGGCCAAATTGCAGAAGTACCTCATCAGAGCAACACCCAAACACACACAGAGCTGCTCCTCTTAGATGCCTTGAAGTACATCCCCCAAGATGTTGAGAGCTTGCTGTGCCCAAACCCAAGGTTGCAGAGGGAAAGGACAGACAGCACGGGTCAGTGCTATACCTGCTGCAGGCCCCCTGCTGCGAGCTGGCAGTCCTGCCGCGGGGTTCATGTGGGGCGCACAGGATGGACATGATGCAATTCAAGGTCTGCAGAACCCTGGTGACGGCCCACAAGTCAGAGCTTGGCGACAGCTTTGTCAAGGACCGGCTATTGTGGATGACTACCACGTTCACGTCAGAAGATGAGAATGTTTTTTTCAGAACGCTGCATGTAGCCCTAAAAAAGGGCTTTCTCTCCATCAAGGAAGGGGGGGGGTGTCAAAATACAAACTCTTCTTCCAGAAGAAATAAAAACAAAACACAAATTCATGTTTGTTTCCCCTACATCATGTTCCTTCAGGCAGCTGTTGAATAAGACATGTGCCAGAAATAGCCCCAACTTCAGCTACTCCAGGGCTGTAAATTAAGCTCTATCCTTTGCAGCTCAGCAGTCAGCAAAGGAAAGAGAGACAGAGAAAAGAGGTGGTGGGGGGTGGAAATCCTCAGTGGCTAAAAAATCTGGCCTGGAAAATGCCTCCTGTCTCAGTGTGTGCCAAGTGGCCCACAGCTCTGAGCCAGCAGGCCGCTCTGATCCTGCACAGAAAGCCTCCTACCCACAAAGCCAAGCAGTGTCCCTTCCTGCCCCTGAAACAGAAAAGAAAGAAAAAAAACATAAAAATCATCACCTCCAGCCAACATTGAGGTACCATTTCTCTTCCCACAGACTTTTTCCATTTGTTTTTCTTCCTTGCAATGTACCCATTAGCAGCTGCACACGGGCACCTCTGTACCACCAGTACAACACCCACCACTGCATCTCCTCACCCCACTAACCACTCGCAGAACCTTCAGCCAAGCACTGGGCTGTTGCACAAACAGGCTCTAAGGAAGGAGAAATAATTTATCTGCTCCAACTGGCTGCAGACTCACTCATGTACATCCCCTGCTACTCCCCAGTCTCCCAGGCCCCTGAGTCTCTCAGGATGGCCAGGTCCTCAGCAGATGCAAGTCAGAAGAGCTCACCCTCTCTGCTGGCACCTGGGGACTTGGTTCCCCAGCAGCTGCAGTGAGAGGGTACGTTATTACAAGCACAGACACACTTCTGCCCAGCTTCATGGGGTTTCCCTGCCTGTTTGCCAATAACAGCCTCCTCTTCTCAATGACGCTCCTGCACAAGCTCATGATGACCAGCGACAGCTCAGGCCTTGACAGCCCAAGCTGACTTGCACGGGGGAAAACCAGCAAGTGATAACAGTAAAAAGAGGAGGGGGAGCAGGCAGGATACCTGCATCTCAACCCAATGGCTACTTGCAGAAATCCTGACCAAAACTGCACAAGCACATCAGCTGCTTTCCTGCACCACTCCTCCTGCTCCTCCTTCCAGCTCGTGACCTGTGATTATTGCACGAAGGGGGAGAAGAAATGCAGGAAGCCTCCTCTGCATGCGCAGTCATCTTGGCTGAAACAAGAGCGCCCAAAATGCTCATCTCACCAGTTTTAGCAGCAGTGCAGGACGTTACTATCCCACATGCAAGACTACACACTGCATCATCCCAGGGGGAGGAGCACAAACCGGCATTCACTGCCATAACCTTCATCTTGTGCAAAGAAAAATAAAAACCACCAAAAAACCCTTAAAAAACCACCACCAAACCCAACAAACCTGCTGGCAAGCATCCTGGCAGCATCCCACAGGGCCTAGCTAAGCTCTGTGCATTGCAGAGAACGACATTGCTTGCCATTATTTTCTGTCCTTTCATGAGAAGCTTGCAGTCTCAGTTACGAGCAGGGCCAGAATACCCCAGCCACTTCCTCTGCCCCGGGATTCACTGAGGGGAAATAGGGTAGACAGAGAAGAAAAATCACTGTCAGCACCTCATTCATTACCCAACTGGAGCAGAGGTCAAGCACAGGTTGCTAAAGTTTATTTCTGTATATTTCTGCTTCTCAGTCTGTGCCATTTCACGCTGATTCATCCTATAGGTCTGTTTCTACAGACAATGTAGAGCACAGGAAATATTCAGGGCTAGCAGTTCAGCAAACCTGTACTGAAAGCTTACCTCCATCTACTGCGTCTGCTGCTAATTCCCTTCACAGCTCTACTCGTGAATAAAAATACAACA
Organism: Mesitornis unicolor; assembly: GCF_000695765.1. Lineage (NCBI taxonomy): Eukaryota > Metazoa > Chordata > Aves > Mesitornithiformes > Mesitornithidae > Mesitornis > Mesitornis unicolor. Next base: position 40,535 of record NW_010169881.1, read on the forward strand.
CAATAAAAGAGAACCACACACACAGACACCTTGCCCAAATTCCCTCCATACTGGCTGATCCTGAGTCACCACCAGCAATTAACTGTTGCCGTGCACTGAGGAGGACACTGTTATTAAATTAATTGGGGCTGCTTATCCTGGCTACAAATATACACGAGTTCTTTGTGCCTTAGTGAGCTAATAAGGCATGCGCTAATTACATTAATTCAAACAAGCCCAGTGTGCCCCGAGGGCAAAGGGAGAGAAGGGCACAGCAAACCCAGGCTCTTTCATAATGGCTGTGAGAGAGCAGAAAGTACTCGCCTTGACACGGCTGTCAGAGGAGAAGCACAGGAGCGCTGCGGCTCACTCAGCCCAGCTGCCTGGTTAAGCCTTGCTCGCTCAGCCAGCCCGTGGTGCACTGGGACACGGGATCCCTCTCCACAGGGCTAGCCAGCTTGTCCCTTCCTACCTCCGTGGCCCAGAGTACATCACAAGCCTCAGGGTGACACCCTGGGACCCTGCAGGCAGCCCCTTTTCCACAGGGAGCGGTGGCACCAGCAGCCTCCGGGCACAGAGCAGCACCGGGGGCTGCGAGCCACCCAGCACCCTGCCACACGCTGCTCCTCACACGGACCTGTCTCCTCCATGTCCCTGAACCCAGCCAGGGACAGCTCGGCCAGACAGGCAGCACATGGAGGCTCCAGTGCGAGCTTAACCAAGCCAGGCAATCCCAACCGGCTCCCCAAACCTATCTGGCAATGGGGGCAGGCAGGTGGGACCGTGTGTACCTCCCACGTCAAAACAGGAACACAGCCTTCAGAAATGGGAAGAGACAGACTGTGGCAGGGAGAAGCAAAAGGACAGCAGGAAAGAGAGACACAACCCCAGCAGGGTTCAGATACACCCAGAGGGGAGCCTCCCACCTCTCCAGCCTAGGGGTAACCAGATCCCTCACCTTTGCCACCCCCAGCGAGGGGCCTTCCTCTGCATCAGCTGTGCTCACACTAAGAGCATCCGCCAGGCACTGCCACCACCTCCTAACATGCGAGGGAGGAAGAGGAAGAGGAAGAGGAGAGGAAGTCGGTCATGTGTCTTTGCATCCTCAAGGACACGTGCTCACCAAGAGCGCTCTGAAGCACACGTTTGTTCCTGTGAACAGCAGGGGACTGTGCCTGAGCAAAGCAAAGGTGTAGGGATTTTTCATCTTTTTCCCCACTCCTTTCTATACCACGTGCATCTGGCAGTACACAGGGTCATGCCCGAAGGGCCTGAAAAGCAACCACGCTCTCTGTCAGCAAGGACTACGTCATGTGAATTGCAGGGTTTTTTAAAGACACGATGCTGACTCTCCCCCTCAAAGAGAGGATCTGTAATCCAGCACCACGCGAGACCCAGGGCTGTGGAAGGGTTTGTCCTGCACAAGGAGGCACTGGTACAAGCTCAATGCAGTCTCAGCAGTGGGTGGGCAGAGAAGATGCAAACGTTTTCATGAAGGAAACCACACTAGGGATTTTTAGACCCTGGAAAGTGCATCTCTCTCAAGGCACGTGATTCTTTTTCCCAGAAGAGGCTGTGGTTACTCAGCCACTAGTCCAGCATAACTTCAGGCTACTGCCAAAACGGAGGGAGCTCTTCCTTCCCTCAGCAACTAGAGGAGCTTGTTTCAGACCAGGCCTATTCCTAGGTCAACGCGTAGCTGTGAACACACGAATGCTTGTGCCAGCACAAAAAGAGAGAGGCAGGAGTGAGAAGCAGGGCTGCCCCTTTCAGCAGCAGCCTGACTGCTGTGGGCACTGGAAAAAAACCGTAACAATAAACAACAATAAAACAGAACAAGAATCCCTTTAGGGAAGCCTGGGAGATAAGGCCCTCCAGGCGCTGGACAGAGGCCGAGAAATCCAGAGCCCTGTGGGGCTCTACATCAACTGACAACTGTCAGCTGGGAGTCCTGAAGAGGGACTGCATGAGTCTGGCTGGAACAGTAACGTGTCCAGCAAACCCCACGACCTGCCCGTGTAGCAGAGCCATGGTGCCCTGAGAGAGCCATCCACCAATGTGGGTGCCAACGCTAAAATATCCTAGGTTAATGAACTAGGCACCCAGCATCTGAAAGGACACAAATCCTCCTGTGTCAGCCTCTGCCGTCAGGAGCTGGGCTGCAGTGAAGGCAAGGCGACAGAAAAGCATCAGGCAGAACCCACCATGTGAGCACACAACCACTGGTGTACAGGCCGTAAGCACAGCAGCCTGCTAGAGCCAAGACTGAACTTCAGGTGCCTTTTGTAAAAGAGACCAGACAGGATAACAAAAGGACATCCCCCAGCCTCCTGAACACTTCACAACAGCAGGTGGAGACCTTTCTGATGGAGGAAGCTTATCTCATTACTTCCCACCACTGATGGCAGAATTGACCAATGTACACCAGAAGAAATGCCACTTAAATGTCATGTTAATCAATACTTCTTGCCTCTCAGCCACAGGAACAGCAATACAGGACACTGCTGCTGCCGCCAGCCACTTTGCTGTGAGTGTACAGGAACATACCTGCTCCACTGCTGCATCACAAACAGCATTTCTCTCCTCCCGCCTCAGCTGCTCGCTTATGCCAAAGCTGTTCAGATCACAGCAAAATGGTTACTTGCTAAGCACATGTCAGTGGCCCCACACAGGTCATGCTGCTCCTAAAGAGGTTAGCAGATGCTCCAGGGAAACTTGTACATGCTCTGTGGCAAGCAAAGGAACTTCAAGGGGACTACAACCACTGCCCAACAGCTTGGAGTTCTGTGGCATAACTCATCCACCAGCTCCCTGCCCACTCACAGTGCTGCAAATCAGCAGCAGGCTACGGGCACACAAACACACATACAGTCCCACTCACTTAAACAGAGCAGATGGAGATGGGTAACACAAGAAAGGAAAAAGAGTGAAAGGAAAAAAGTGAAGTAAGTTGAGCTTGCAAAGTCATTCTCTGGACATTAAATGTCTTGCCTCGCTACCTCACATGCGCAGTGCAATGCTGCTACCTGCCAGATGTACCCACAAGAATTTACGTGATGCATTAGGCATCCTCAGTAAAGCAATTAATCTTGCATTGCTTAAGAATTAGACATGTTTCACAAAATAAATAAAAAAAGATCACCTCTGAAGCACACCTCACAGCTCTAACTACCAACCAACACTGTCTTGCCAAAGAGTGCATGGCAGGAACAGCAAACAGCATTAAGCACAACGAACTGTGACAGCAAGCAGTGTAACAGGCACATTGCACTGTCTGGCAATGCAGGAACCAGCAACACTGCTCTGCTCCAGAGGACAAGGACTTCTCAGGTCCCACCCGTGATCCCCACTGGAGGCAGCTGTGGCTACTGCTCTGCAGCAGAGCCCACACAAGAGGTGGCACAGCACTCTGCTGCTGCCACTGGTGGGTGTCAGGATCCCAGGTCTGGTACCAGCTGACGAAGCCACATTCTCCTTCCCCTGCCAGAGCAGTAACCTCATCAGGGGAGAGAGGAGGTTGGCCACGGCAGCCAGCTCTGCCAGAGTTCATCAGGGTCCCTGACTGTGACAGGTAAACCTGCTCCCATCCCATGTTCTTTCAGGCTACCAGCAAGTCATACAGTATGCATGAAACCCATGCGTATGCACAGCTATGTCCAAACATGCCCTTTGCCACGGCTGATCTGTTTGCTTCCAGCTCCAGACCACCTCAATTTGCACCACCACAGGTCCAGAAACCACACCAGCGTGAGAGGCAACTTGGTGTCAGATCACACTGTGGCCTTTCTGCAATCTCACCTGCGTGCCAGGCGACGTCTCACAAGCTGCACAGCAGCTCCACAACCTCTCTCCAGGAGCTGATCCCGCTCCTCTGCAAACTGCGCACAGCTCACCTCCACCAGAACAGCCCAGCAAGCAGGCACAGCCAAACTTCACTATAGGGGAAACAGGAGCTTACTTCAAGCCAGGGACCTGGCAGAGCTGTGAAGACTGAGTCAGCAGTGTGCAGATGCCTCCCGAGCACGTAGAGGCTGCGGGAGCAGCCTGCTCAGCCTCCCCAGAGCACGCTGGCAGGCAGCACACCGCACAGCACACTCAGGCACGCACCCACGCACAGCTCAGCAGCAGCCTGGCATTTCTTCGCCCCTTTCCAAAGACAAATTCAGACCATCTGTCGAAGTACTTCTGCAAATCATCCCTCTTACTGGAAGGGCCGGGGGCTGAGATTAGCTGTTTATATAGTGTCTGGCATTTCTGTAGCGCTTATCACTTCAGTATCCAAGCTATTTCCTCCAAGCCCTCTATTAGTTTTGAAGAACCAGAGTGGGGCATCAATGAATCTTCATTGCAAGTTTCTGGAGGGTGGGGGGGGCAGCAGGGGAAGATGGAGAAAAAAAAAGGCATCAAAAAGACAACGGGTGTTCAGGTCATGCACACATTTAGCTGCTAATAAAGCAAGCAGGACAGTTCAAAGGGAATGGGGCCAGACCAACACAATGTGCTTTATGTCCTTCAAAAGAACTACTAGCCTTGGAAAATAGCCTTCATAAACAACAGCTGCTCTCAAAGGATGAGATGAACCAACAAGCGCTCGTGTTGCCTTACAGAGAAAAGCTCAGCTTACTCAGGGCACGGAAAAGGATGCTACCCCCATTCTCAAGAAAGTCGACACAAAATGAAAAAGGAAAACGAAGCACCCAGAAGGAGAGACCATTTACTACATCACATCATACCTTCTGCAAAAGCTGCCATTGCTATTGCATAAAAGTGGCAAAACCCCGGAAGTGCTGCTGTCCCTATTTGATTGTAGGGGACAGGGTCAGAGACAGGGTCAGACTGCTTATCCAAGGTCATGCTCTGAATCTGTGGCAAAGGAGAAAGCAGTACCAAATTCAGTTAGCCCCTGACATATCCTGTCCCTAAAACATGTTTCCTTCTTTCTTCTTTTTTTTATTAAATCCCTAACTACCACAGAGCAAAGACCACAGCACTGAGCAGAGCTCCCAGGCTGCACATGGCCTTGGAGAAGGTGTTTCCATCCCACCCTGCCCGGCAGGCAACAGGTAACTGCCCTTGTCTCCTCTGCCAATGCGTGGAGGCAGCACACCTGTTAAAGGCAGTAAGGGTGAGACACCACAGTGACAAGGACACAGTACCAGACAGCAACAGAAACGACAGATGTGCTGGTCCAGACTAAGCACACCACACGCTACTGCCTCCTTCCATGTGTTTATCCACGCAAAGCCAGTGCTTGCCCTGGCTAGCAGCTTTCACATCACACAGCACAGCTCCTCATCAAAGCGAAAAGGATTCACTGGAAGTTGGGGCTGAATTCAGAAATGAAGGATCACGGCCATGATCTTGCTTGTTCCAAACTAAGAGCTTACCTGCACAGCACCTCTCTCCTACTAAAGTGACTTGCTGAAAGTCCCATATCTTTGTGCTCTAATTAAAAAAAGAAAAAGCACACACCACCTCTCTTCCAAAAGGCCTCCTCCAAGACAGTCACTCAGTGCAGCAGCACCACTGTCCTGTACAAGAGGGGCAGTTTTCCTTCTCTTTCTCTCACCTCACTTTGCCCATGAAGCTCCTCATAGCTGAGACAGTCTCTAAATCAAGAGAGTGAGTCTCAGCCATGGAGCCAAACTGCAGGTGGGGCAGGCACAGTCTTTGATAGGACATCTCCAGCTGCTCAAACTCTGGGAAACTCGGCTGGATCCAAATCAACCACCCTCCTCCTGGCCTCTGGATAAACACCACAGACCCAGGAGAACAAAGAAAATCCAGACAGCTTTCCTGATAAACCATACACCAGCATCAGCACCAGAGGAATAAGCAGGACATCGGGAGGTTTGACAAGGTATAACCATCCACCCACAACAGCACCACCAAAATGAGACCAAGAACCAGTTACAAAAAGGTTTAACAAATTAAACGTAAGACTGAGTTCCTGTGAGCAGCTCACCACAGGCTGCATTAAATCAAGACCAACAGAAACCCCACAAATTAAATAAACTGTATCCTACCACAGTTTTCCCCAACATAAAACAAGTACTCCTGCCTGGGTGCCTTCCCCAATAACCTCCACCTGGGCAGCCTCCTAAGACTGCAACTGTTCCAAGCTTTTCTATTTGCAGATGTGCAAGAGGAAACTGCCTGACAAAAATCCAAACCACCCAGAGCGACAAGGCCTTTTTCACTGGGTTTGTCTGGGCTTTTGCCTTGTTTTCTAAGGCTTTTGTACCCCCTGCTACTTTATCTTCACAACTGGAACCATCCAGCAATCAATACTGCAAGGTTAAAGCAACACCCAGTTTTGCATTGGGCAGCTCCATCCACCTCCTCCTTCCCACTGGAAGACAAACAGAAGAGGACAGGAAAAAATTATTTATCTGCTGTTAGGATTAGCTGGAGCAACACAGCATTAGCTCCAGCAACCCGCTGTGCTGTTAGCTGGATATGGCCAAATGATGGCCCCCACTCCAGTCAGGCTCAGGCCAGAAGACTCAGTGTTGCAGAAGGCAGGTTTCGTCAAATCACGGCACCAGGGAGGCCAAAACACACCGTCCTGTTCGGCGTCAGGCACCTTCTCAGCAGAGGCGGAGGAGAGGTGCTTGCAGTCACAGCCCATTGTGTCCCTGCAGACAGACAAGGCAGCTGGCCCCAGCAAGGCTAGCATCTATGCAGCCATTTACGTGAAATGCACAACGAAACATATGTAGTGTGTGTATGTGCAAGAGCAAAAAAATAAAAACACTATACTAGCTCACATGGGCAGCATCTGCAGCTCATTTGCCAGGATGATTAATAGTCTTAACTCTTCTCACTTTCCAGCAGTGCAGATGTTTGGGTACTTCTGAGAAAGCCCAAATGTGCCAACGTGGACATCAAAGCAGGCTTTTGCATTTCCTGAAAACACAGTTAAGAATTTAAGTGAACTCATACAGAGATGTAAAAGGAATAATAACCAGTTCCTAAGTACTTGCAGTAGCAGCAGGCAGGATGCTGTGACCAGGCAGATCCTTCCCCAGCCTGCACTGCTGCTACTGAAGCAGCAGCACAGGCACTTGTCCTTACACAGGGTTACAGATTTAAACAGAGACGAAAAGGCAGCTGGGAGATGTGTTCAACTAGAAGCCTAACAGGACATTAACAAACTTGTAAGCGACAGGCTAAAGAGGCTGTGCACCCAGGCTCTTCCTGTAGCTCAAGGGTTCCCACACGATGGCCCAACTTCACCCAGTGCAAACCAAATTTTCTCTGCTGCCGCTGACAGAGCTACAGTAACTTACTCCAGTCAAGGGCCACGGTGCACAGCTCTGGGACACCGCTGACCTGCCAGCAGCTGCGTAGAAACTTCATTCTGGGGAAAAACAAAACAGAATGTAAAAACAAAACATGAGGGGAAAAAAAGCCACTCTGAAAAAGGATATCCAGGAACAAGGCAGGCTTAGGAGAAACGTCTCTTTGTTCTGAGACAGCCTAGAAAAAGGGGAAATTGCAGAAACTCTCTTCATAGAGTATTAGCATCCTACCATAACACACACGAACTGCAGCACTCAGGATTATAAGGAAGCTCATTCGTCCCAGCCATTCCAAACCTGTGTTGATTACACACCATCTCCCCAGCGCAGGATCTGCTAACAACTGAACAGAAATATTTCGCATTTTTCCACCCCTTTTCCTTCCCCCTTGGGGCCTAGTTCAAAGTTTTTTATGTCACTCTGGCAGCACGGTATGATTTTAGGTGGATGGAATAGCCCATTAAGAGATACACCCTGTGCAGGGCATCTTGCTGTCACTGGAAAGTTGGCAGTGCACAACATTTGCAGTTCCCTGACTCCAAGTGAGCCCAGGGATCAAGTGACAAAAGAAAGCATCACGCTGGAACAAGGGAGATGTGCTGCAAGATGGCACCAAGGGACATGAGTCCCTACGTAGCTATGCTCATCACTGCTAAGCTTTTCTTCTCACCACACAAGCCTTTCCCCTCCCAAATTTCACAAAAACATACCTTCCAGCACCTACTATGAATTTGGCAGTTGCTCTCCAGAGCATTTTACTCCCACAGTGGAGTGAAAGAGAATGCAGAGGTTAGCCAACAACTGTAAAACAAGTCCACCCAGCAGCAAACCCAAATCCCAGCCCTTTGGAGGACTGGAAATTGAGACCACACAGCCCTACACCACACTTAGGCACTCCTTGCTGAGGGAGAATGAGCAACTCACCAGTTGCTCCTCGTACAGCCTCTTGGTTGCAGATTATTCAGATAAAACCCAGAGTATCCACTATTTCCACAGCACTGCACAACCATCACATACCCTGCAACAAGAGTGCTCCCCAGATGGGGCTTTACCTGTCACAGAAAAGCTGCTGTTAGGGGAGTCTGTAAAACTGTGCTGCCAGTCAGGGATGCTGTATCTAGATGTGTTTTACTCTAGATAAACACAGCACAACATTTTCTCACCTAAAAACACTGCTGCCCTACTCCAGAAAATCTCTCCCTCCTACATTTCACAATTCTCAGCACAACAGTTATGCAAGGATGACTGTATAGGCACACAAAATGCCTACAGCTCCTCAGTGAGACTTTCCCCATTATAACAACTCTCATCGGAGCACAGCTCCAAATCCTCACTGCTCCCAGGCTTTGAGGCACTCCAAACCTCAGCAACTGCATCTCATTCCCTTCTCTCCATCACAACTTTGCCCTGCTAGAAACTTACACCACAAAATGTGGCACACAAGCAAGCAGGGGGGCTGCTTCCATGCGTACTTGCTGCTCTCACCTTGGCCAGCCAGGTAGATATTTGCCCCTGTCTTGCCCACTAACTTAAATCTTGGCAAGAAAAGGGGAGCAAATGGCCCTGACAGGCTGTCAGTGATTTCTACCTCCAAGTAACTTAATACAGCACCCTACTCCTTCTTAAAATGGCAGCAGGAAGATCTTCTAGGGCCTTGGCATCTTAGTAAGACATTAACAAAATTGCTGGGCAAGAAATAAGACTTCAGACTTTCCTTCAGAGCAGTGCCAGGCTCCAATTTACAGCACAGACTTGGTCCCTGTTCCAACTCGGCCATCCATCTCTGACACTGATCACTATCGCCCTCAAAACATAACGCTCCTTACTACAACGGGCACTCAAGAGACCAAAGGAGCCCAAGGGCACAGCACCAGGAAAAAAACTGCCTGTGTGAATGACAAGAAGTAGGAGTAAAGCACAGTTAAAATTCCCACAAGCAAGACATTCAAAGGGGTAAATCCTCATTAAACACTGGTGTTTTAGAGTAACTCCTCATATTAGGCCTCATCTATACCTTTATTTAGAACAGCCTGGAAAGCAAAACACAAGCCAATGGCCATCAGAATCCCACATGATACATCATTATCAGCCCAGCACCACACCAGTTCGATTGCCTTTTGCTTGCCATTGCCAAGAAGTGAGCTCTTGAGAGGCAAAGCCACAGTGACTTGCAGTGATCCAAATCACTTCAGATACAACCCCAACAGCAGCAGCCACACCACAACAGGTCAGATCCTCCCAGCTGAATGTGCTATGGTAAAAACACCTAGTCTTTAAATTTAAACACCCGACATCTAAAATACATTAGGCTAAATAAATATAGCTGGGATCCTGCTCTGATGTTCATTACTCTGACTGCCTGGCAAGGTGTAGAAACTAAAAGCTGAGAAGTCTTACAGGAGAGGGGGCTGGGGCACTGGAAAATCCCATTTCTACAACTATGCCCTCACCCAGTAGAAGCCCAGCCAGCCCTGGAGGGTGCAGCGAGAGAGAACGCTCGGGGTCTAATTCCCAGGATCACCTTGAGGAAATCCCACAGCCTATCCACATTTCCACATTCCCCATCCACAGGAGGAAGAGCACAATAACCTTGACCTACCTGAAAGGGGCACGGACCTGGCTTAGGAGAGCCTAGAAGAAGCTTGCAGGGGCTTAGATGCCGGACCCTGCCCTGTGACTGGGGCGGCCAGAGGCTACAATCCTACAAACCACCCCAGAAATCAGAAGCCCCAAAGAAATGTTCAAATCATGCTCGTTATAAAAAGCATCAGGCTCACACGTGTCACCCACAGTTTCCCCAGCGCGGGCAGGGAGAGGAAGGGCGATGCTGCTACAACCCCAACACCCGGCAAGGGCAACCTGAGCACACCAGGGAGCACGGAGTGACCTCCCCAAGCTCGGCTTTGCCATACAGGGACCTCCCCCTCCAGCCCCAAATTCTGGCAGAAGGACCCCTACACCGTGGGACGAGGCGAGTTGCTGGGAAAATCTGCACGTCTCAGGGTGAAGAGAGCAGGTGGGAGGCTGTGAAGACTTAACA
>NW_010169882.1:0-771 GCF_000695765.1 Mesitornis unicolor
CTAATTTTCCTTCTTATTCTTAACTGTAATAGAGTGATCAAGGGACTTGGGGATAGTCTAGATTGTTAAAATACAAAAAAACCAAAGATTTTCAGTGGCTCCCAGCCCGAGGGGATCTGTATTTCTGAAAGAGGACAGCAAACGTAGTAAGATGAGAAAAAGAAGCCCTAACTACCCGTGGTAGTAAGATGAGAAAAAGAAGCCCTAACTACCTGTGGGATTCTCTTTCATTAGCTTTCTCTGATTTTATAGCCACTAGTGTCCTTCTAACGGGAATTTACTTATGAGAGCTCTCTGTACTAGCACAAAGGACTAACAAAATTTCAGAATAACTTTCTAAGTTACCATGAAAACAGATCGGAGATTTTGGGCATGAGAATGCTTTATTTTGAGAAGAAAACGTGGAAATTTAAGTATACTGAAAGAGGAGGAATTCAGTATTAATTATTATTCATATTATCATTATTATGACAGCACAGCTTGCAGCTTGCCTTCCTCTTGATGGCCAATATAAATGCCAAGAGACAAAAATTACTGCAGCTAAAATGGTAGTTAAAGACATATTCTTGGACCCTTTTTTTATTTTAATCACATGAAACTCTGTAGCCTTCGCCGATGGCACAACACGTCCTATTACACCTAGGCTGTAAAATTCTATGCTCTGCCTCAGAGAATTTACATCTCTGTATATCATGCCACCCCTCTCTCAGCCCTGGTAGGCACTGGGGGTAAGAATCTTCAAGGACACAACTGCAGCGCTCCTGGCATTCC
>NW_010169883.1:0-478 GCF_000695765.1 Mesitornis unicolor
CTTTTGAGGTCCAACTCCTACCATTCTGTGAGTCTGTGACACGTACTTGTGTTTATTTGTTCTTGTAGTTCAAGCATTCTTTGCCTTTAATGGTTGTTTTGCTTTCCTGATGTCTGGCCACCGATGGATTTACAGCTAATTTCACAGGAATTTTTTGAGGTGAAGTCATCATTGGATTTTGAGTGTAGTGCTAGCTCTGACTTTCTAAAGCCACGGTAGAGTGATGCTATGTCCAGGTTCTTTTAAGCTCTTTCAGATTACTGGTTACCTGTAAGACTGTCTCTTATTATGTGGAAGGTTCACCTTTGGCTAACTTGTCTTTAGTGCTTCCTGTGTGGATGATGTAAGTGTACCAGTATAGGCTGGGGACTGACCTATTGGAGAGCAGCAGAGCGGAAAGGGGTCTGGGGGTCCTGGGGGGTCCTGGGGGTTCAGGAGACCTCCTGAACAATCAGTTCAGTTCTGGATGATGCCTATT
>NW_010169884.1:0-762 GCF_000695765.1 Mesitornis unicolor
GCAAACCAGTATCTGAGTGATTATTTGTCCTGGCCTGGTTGTTGTATCAGATATTTAAGTAATACTTCTCACCTCCATGGTTCTGGGGCCGATTCTTAAGAAAGGTGATCATTTTCCTCCAAAGTATTGGGACAATCTGGTTCCTGGTCAGCCACGTGCCTCCACACCTCCCTATTTGGTTGCAACCAACAGCTGAGGTTTGTGATCTTCTTGGCGGCAAGCTCGTTCTTTCCCAGGGTATGTCCACGTCCCCTTTGGCTGGTCACCTTTTACAAGGACAATTCAATCACTCTAGGTGCTATGTGACCACTTTAATTAGATTTCAGAAAATTTTCATTTCTATTCTACTGGGGATTACCTTTGTGTTAATTTCCTCACATTCCTTCCAGTTAGCACCTGATCTTTCCGATAAGTATTACAAGATCTTTCAATTTTTATCAATTGCCCAAATTTACAAGTTTTACTGGGTGGCTTCAAGTTCTTTTTCCCCCTCCCAAATCCATAAATGGATTTCCAATATTTATAAAGACTTCCTTTAGCTGTCTTTCCAATTCTTCATAGCCCTGTCACGATCCGACGCACAGATTGGGATCCTTAAGTCCATAGGTTATATCAGGTGGCGCTGTTCATTGGCTCAGTTGTTAAATTTACTCACGATGTCCAATAGGTGCTGTTACTTAGTTTATGAAGATAAAACACGATTAATAGACTAGGGAGGTCTTTAATAGACTAGGGGAGGTCATCCTTTTGGTCGATAGATTC
>NW_010169885.1:0-7044 GCF_000695765.1 Mesitornis unicolor
TCCCTAACGTTCTGTGATTCTGTGATTATCAAGCCCATGTTACTCAAGTTTATTTATTTGCAGAAGACGCTGTATAGGACTGAATTTGCCACGGCACCGGAAAGGTGGCTCTGATGAATTCAGAGAACTCTCTCTGCTGCCTTTTTTATGCTTTCTGTAGTTGTTCTTGATGTGTTTGTTTGGTGTTTGTTTTTGGTTTTTCTTGTGGTTTTGTTTTGTTGGGTTTTTTTAAATATAATAACTACTAAATAAAGTAAAAAGAAAAAAATTACAGGAAGTCCTTGTTGTCTGCTAAACTGGAGATAACAGTAAATTCTTGTCCCTTGCAGTGTCTTTGTTCTATCACCGGTCCTGCCTTCAATCAGCATAAACTAAACAGTGGTGGGGAAAAAAATAAAATCGAGCCCAAATAAAACAAAACCCTACCCTGTCCATTGCTTAGTCTTCTCCAAATTCGGGTTAGGACACACTGAGGCTGGTATCTCTTATGAATATTAATATGTCCACTTATGCATATAAATCATCTGGAATATTGCGTCCAGTTCTGGGCCCCTCAGTTCAAGAAGGACAGGGAACTGCTGGAGAGAGTCCAGCGTAGGGCTACAAAGATGATCAAGGGAGTGGAGCATCTCCCTTATGAGGAAAGGCTGAGGGAGCTGGGTCTCTTTAGTTTGCAGAAGAGGAGACTGAGGGGAGACCTCATTCATGTTTATAAATATTTAAAGGGTGAGTGTCACGAGGATGGAGCCAGGCTCTTCTCGGTGACAAACAATGATAAGACAAGGGGTAACGGACACAAGCTGGAACACAGGAGGTTCCACTTCAATTGGAGAAGAAACTTCTTCTCAGTGAGGGTGACAGAGCACTGGCCCAGGCTGCCCAGAGAGGTTGTGGAGTCTCCTTCTCTGCAGACATTCAAAACCCGCCTGGACGCCTTCCTGTGTAACCTCATCTGGGTGTTCCTGCTCCGGCAGGGGGATTGGACTGGATGAGCTTTGGAGGTCCCTTCCAATCCCTAACGTTCTGTGATTCTGTGAAATAGACTAAATGAGAATGAACTACAGAGGGGATTTTTCTCATTTTCAGTTTATAAAGACAAAACTTAGTAAAGAATACATGACATTTTATTTTCAAGATGGTAATAACAAAACAAAACAAAACATTAAATATACCTAAATTTGAACTGTCAGCGCACCCATACTGCAATTCAAAAGACAAAAACCACAAAAGTTTCAAGCTAGGGTTGAGCAAGATTTCATGGTTACCCAGGTCAAAGTAATAAAATTCTCAAATTTATGGTTTGGAAAGACAGGAAATAGGATTACCAGCTCCTTCACTTCGATTGCAAGTCCCACTAAGATGCTTTTTTGTTTGTTCTACAAGTAAGTTTCTAAATCTCACTTTATTGAAGACAAAAAAACCACAACCCAGAAACCAAACTAACAACTTAACAGCTTTGTATCCCTTCAAGCATTTGAAAGACCATCTTCCTAGTTTCTTCTGAGGGCCTGTACCATAATGTTTCAATAAGGATCTCTTAAATATCTGGTTACCAGTGCTGGGATGAGTGGATTCCTGTCCCCATCCAAATAACGCCTGCTTTACTCATCTCCATTTTTTCTGTGCCATGGCTTGGGTAAAAAGAGGTGCTTTTCTCAGAAATTACATGAAAGCCAGCAGCTGGTTTTCAAGGTGATGGTATTGCAGGGTGCACCCATGACTGTGAAACCATCAACTCCAGCCACAAGGTACCCAGGCCCGGGCCTGCTGCAGGAATTCAACCACTTCCAGCATCTGCTGCTTGCTTAAGGGTTTAGGTGTACAATAAACCACAAACTGCCCTTTAAAACCCTCATTCCTCAGTGCTTACTGGATATAGATTGCTCTAATATTTTCCACATCAGGGATTTAGGTGTTCTGATTCATTTTCCCCAAAAAGCAGCAGCTGGGAAATAAAATACCCATTCAGAGCTCCTCACTGCCCCACTCCAACCTCTCAGCTCTCCCCTCGCAAGGGGGAAAGAAAAACAATAGGGCTGCTGAGAAAGGCCTGGGTCCGAGGGTCCTTCACCCGGTGTTCGGCTGTGTTATGGGAAGTGACAGGGTTTATCTTCCATTAGGAGGAAGTGCATTGCTGTACATGGAAGGAATTAATTGCTTTCATTTGATTACCTAAAGGCTGACCACCTGTGGGTACAATCAGCATTGTTTTCCTCTCTTAATGTAAACAAGAAAGTAATTGAAAGCCTAATGTACACCCAGCAGTAAAAAACAAAGAATGACCAGGCCTGTAGCAGCACACTTTTGCTAGCCTTATTCTTTCCGGTTACTAAAGATAAAGGATTTAACATTTAAAACAAAGGAGGAATTACCTTACAAATCAGGGTGATCTCAGTTACCAATTTGGTATTATGTTCTTAGTCTGTCTGAAGTCCATCATTCTCAGACCAGCAGAGCTGTGTTTAACCACAGGCAAGTCACAAAAAAATACTTCAAAGCTCAACCCAGACTCTTGCTCACTTGCAATTCAGGCAGCCTAAGTGGAGACTTAAGCCTGCACCCGATAAAAGGTAAATTCACAAGCTTTTCAAAACTCGTATCAAGTTTTTACAAAGGAAATTACATAAAGGCCCTGATGAATTGTAAATTATATAGGGGCTGCTATGGGGTATTAGGTGTGAAAACCTCTATAAGATGACAACTAAACATACTCACTGCAATAAAAAGAACAAAATGGTAAGATGAGAAACCCAGCTTCATTTCCTTCCTGGCTCCAGTCACATAACCTATTGCCCAGTTAAATTAAATGGCAAATTTAAATGGCTGCTTCATGTCATTATCTTAGAGAAGGAAAACCATTTGTCAAGAAAATACAGAGTCTGCACCGAAAAAACCCCAGAAATGTTTACTGACAAGCATTATTTATTCATTCAAGGAACTTATCCTGTATAAATACAGTATCTCAGTACTGCCATCCCGTCTACTGGACAATAAATTTTCAGAGCAATGGGAGAACTATGAAAAAATTCTCACATGGAGATTCCTTAGGAAAAAGGCAGTGTGTCTGAATTTGCAGATAACGCCTGAACGCATATTGGGTAACAGCAAAAGAATCCCAAAACCGATCTTCTTTTATTGTCTCATCAGTCAGCCAGATGGATAGGATCTCTCAACATCTTCTGGTCTGGGTGCTCTTCTTGAGCCAGCTTTCAAAACATAAGTTACAGGCACATGACTCAAAGTTTTGCAAAACAGCAAAATCTGTGAGAAAACACTGAAGATATATTATCATCCAACTGGACCATATTTATTTGTTTTCATTACAGCTTAGACCAGCCAGGCTTAAGCTGTTCTATCTGCAAGCAGTTAAGTCCTAATACAGCACGACAACAGGGACATGGTGGGAAGGTGTTTTGTCTTGAAAGGAACACATGGAGATGTAAAGGGGAGGGTGAGAAGACCACCATAAGTTCTGTATGTCCAGAGTGAGATGAACGCAGAATTCACATCACTGGACATAGTTCATGACAGATGTCTGATTTGCATAGTACAAGTGCCATAGGTAAGCAGATCTCAGTAAACACTGACATTCTTTATGCTCCCTTATTTACAGTGTCTCCTGTAGCTCTAGTTCAGGTATATGAAGCATGAAGTCAAATCCTGCAGTGCAAGGAAAGGCTATGGTACTACAAAGTAGGAATAGCAGTGTCAGAAGAGGGTAGTGTTTCAGTTTGGTGGCTTAGTACATGTAGGGAAGCATCTACGATGCAGGAAGAGTGTAAGAGGAAGAGAAGAATTAATTACTCAATGCCAGCTCAAAGACCTCCACGTTTTATAGGACATGATTTAGGAGGAGGAGGAATGTTACAGCAGTTACTAATACCTTTTGGTTCATGATGGCATGGGAATTTTTTCCCAGTAGAAGACTAACAAATGTGGGAGCTAGATGCTACAAAGCTGCAAACAAACTCTCTACAAACTCCATGGACCAAAAGAGATTAAGAGGAGGTGGAGGAGGACACAGCAGTACCCAAATTATAACTGAGAACTTAACACGCTGCTACATACACAAGACGTAAGAAACACAGGTCAACAGTAGATAAGTTTTCTTCTTCTGTCGTTATTAAGGTCGTCTGATTATCAATTTGTAACACAGATGAATGCAGAACCTGATCTGAAAACCTTTTCACGGCTACTAAGTAGTAACCATGGGCAGGACAGCTGTGTTACTGTGCATGCTATGGCAAGTACATCAGTTGAATTTCACCTAGTGTGATTGTTCCTAGTGCCATCCAATACTGTTCTCCTGCCAACATTAATTTTTTGCCAGTTATTTTTCCTCAGCTGATTTATTCACCCCAAAGCCAGATCCTTTAGCTAAAATCAAAGTGAAATCATCTGGTTCTCCCATTTCAACAGCCATACATTACAGTTTTGCTGGGGAAAGAGAAGAGGAAAGAACCCTGCCGTTATCTGCTAAAGGTGAGAAACCTTACAGATAAGCAGCATCTTCAGCAAGCACGGGTGAGTCACTTATACTTTGTGGAAAACAATCTAGTGACAGGTCAGTGAATCAATTTTTTCTTCATGGAGGTCAATATCGAGCAGTGTAGGATTCGTACAGGCAATCAGGTAGTTGATTAGATACAGCAGTGATCACTAATGCTTAAGCTATTTACTTTTGAGTGACTGCTTAGGGAGAGTTGCAAATGCTCTCTTGTTGGAAGGAATCAGAGTAAACTTTTTAAAAAATACCCTTCCGACACCCTACGCTTGGAACTTTGAATTAAAATATTTTATATATTTTACATTTGAAATGCCAAGTTTAAATAGATTTTAATTCCCCTTTGGTACAGGAATTCAGACAGAAAGAGGTAATATTTTAATATTGTGATTAATTCTTCTAATGTGATTAGAAGAAAAAGAAATGGGCAAATTCTGAGGCATAAATTATATTAACATATTCACTTATACCCTTGTGAAGTAGCACTGCTGTAGGCATCCCAGTTTAACAAGCTGAGCTGTTGCTGAGGTGCAAGTAGCACCTTCCAAAACAGATCTGTGTTGCAGCTGCACTCAAAAAAGGACAAATTGAGCCACAGGAAATTGAATTATTCTGCACACATCACAGACGCTGTGGTGACATTTGACATGGAAACCTGACCTTGAGCGCTGGCCCAGGAACATGAGCCAAGAACTTGGGTAGGGTTTGGTGAGGCTCTCAGCACGCAGGCACTTACACGAAAGGACCTCTCCACCTTCGGAGGAGAATCACTGTTTTCGGTAACGTGTGTGTCCAATCTCTGCTGAAGTTGGTTACGCACAAATAAATGACCCCTTTAGTTCCACACACAGATTGGAAAGAGTTTAAAATAAAAAAAAGCGTGTTGATGGAAGGAAGAAGAGGAGACAAAGGCTGTCCCGTAGCATGAGTAAACACAACAATTAAATTTTACAAGCTCCTTTTTCCCCTGCACCCCCTCCATGATTAATGACCGTGCTTTACTTTCCTTAAGGAGTGGGCCCAAGGCTTGTGTATCAGTTTTTACAATCTGTTTTTAATGTGGAAAGAGAATAACTGTGCAAAATGGAGCAGACTGTATAAAAATGCTCTCTGCAAATGTGATTACACATAAAACCCATAAAAATTGTACAAAGCGATAGATGAACCAAAACTGAACAGCTGTAGTTTTTCATTATTTTGGAACTGAGCAGAAAGAGTGAAAGAGAATGACTTCAGTTTTTTTAATCTTCTGGACTTAATTGAATTATACATCTGCTGGGAATTTAAAATTTCAGAAGGAATATCACATTTCTGCTAAATTGAATTCTATATTGCTGAAATGAAGAACCGTCTGTGAAATATTAGCAATAAGGTTGATATATTTCAATAAACCCCTAGCAGTATAGTTCAAAATAATGTGGCACACTCATATATAAATATATATATGTACACACAGAAGTTATTACAGCCAAGATCATTGGTAATATCAAGGCATTTTTAGCCCAGAGGACAAATTACATAAAGTATCATGGCTTTTATGTTTACTTTAGGGATGATTTTAGACAAATAAATTAATGACTTAACTGCTTCATAGCTGCTGCAGAACCACTTCTTGCACTGCTCTAGTCTATCTTGTAAAATGTTTTTACTTCTGAAGAAGCAAAAAAAAAAAAACCCCAAACCCACGAAGCGCTCCAGTTCTAATACAGTTGGAGAGTTCAATGTGGTCTAGAGGAAAAAATAGAAATAAAATGTACTTGAGCAGTTCTCAACCAGTATAGCACACAGATGAAAATGAAAGGATGGACTTTACAGATTACACACAATTTTGGATATGGCATTAAGTACTACCAGAGAAATCCTTTTTGATAGATGTATCAAGTTATTTTATAGTGTGAAGAAGTCATCTTAAAACCGCTTAGTTTTATTTAAGAGAGACATAACAGGGGAAAATGGAGAAAACAGATTACAACCACAGTACGAGATTAACTACATACTTCAGGTGACAGAAATAGTCTCCTGGATCCGCTTGAAACGAATGCTGCATCTGTTGCCAAAACGGGCCCTGGCCCTTGGTGGTTCTCCAACACAACCACCCACTTTGGTACTACGAAAGCCTCAAAGCTAATTGTTTTATGCAGTCTTGATAATCCAGATACAGCTGAACTGTAGAGGGTTTATTACTTAAAATACTGCTGCTGACCAGGTCAACCCTGCAAGAACATTTAGGTACAGGAATTACGTCCCTCCTGTGATTCAGAGAAAGGACCTCATGGTGTTGTAGGCTCCAGGGGCAGCATCCCCAGCATGGGCACATCTGTGCCTGGGGCCAAAGCATTGGGCCTCTGGGGCAATTCAGTACTTGGCCTGATTCAACAGGTACAGCGAGACACAAACCGATTTAACTGAAGATCTTATGATCTTACAGGTATCAGCTGAATAAATTCAGCTTTTACCTTGCATATTGCTGTCTGCAGCCCCCAGGAACATGTAGGAAACTGGGTTAAAACAAACACACATCCCCCCCCCCCCCCCCCAAC